>NC_137031.1:7449108-7534108 GCF_032717465.1 Coenobita brevimanus
TTTCAGGGAATATTCCATCCTCTCCTGGAGCCTTAAAATTCTTTAACTCCTTTATAGATTTTGCTACCTCTTCCAAAGTTATATCCCCTGTTTCTATCTGGAGATCTCTCTCGACTGGCAAAATGTCCTCTTCAGCTGGTATTGGTCTATTTAGAACAGATGCAAAGTGCCCTTTCCACCTTCCTTTTATATCCAAATCTTTAGTCATCAAATTACCATTTCTATCTCGTACAGGTATTTCCTTCCTTCTCTTTTCAGTCCCAGTTAACTCCTTTACGGCCTGATACGCTGCTCTTGTCCTCTGACCGTCATTTTTACTTGATTTAATTTCTGTCTCTGTTGCCTTTTCATCATATAGCCTCCTCTTATCACGTCTAATGAGTCTTTTTACTTCAGAATGTAAACTCCAGTACTTTGCTTTAAGTACTTCAACTACCTGGCCATCAACATGTTGTTCTTCACTTCTTAACTTAGCCTTTTTCCTTTTCTGAATTGCAATCCATGTTTCATCTGACATCCACTTTTTCCTTCTCGCTTTTCCCCTTTTCTTAATAGTAACCTTAGCACTCTCATGCAAAACCTCTTTTACCTCTCTCCACATTTGATTAATATCATTGTTTTCAGATTCCATCAAAGTCTGCAGGACTAGAAACCTGTTCCTACATTCCCACCGAAACTTTTCCCTCGTGCTCTCATCACTTCTCAGCTCATCAACATCATAATTTTTACCTCCTGTACAATTACCATTAACGTTTCTCTTAAGTTTTATTTTAAACTTTGACACAACAAGTTGATGATCACTACCTATATCTGCCCCCCTCCTTACGCAAACATCTTGCAAATAACTCCTATGCCTTCTGCTAATTGCAATGTGGTCAATCTGCTTACAGTATTTACCACATGGCGAAATCCAAGTAGTCTTATGTATTTTTCTATGCTCAAAGATAGTTCCACCAATTATAAGGTCATTTGCCAAACAAAAGCATCGAAAGAGCACCCCATTTCCGTTCCTTATACCAACACCCTCCTTACCCATACAATCTTCAAAGCCATCCCTACTACTGCCAACAATCGCATTAAAATCACCAATGCAAATTAACACATTATGTCTTGCCACTCTATTCACTACATCCTGCAGCTTCTCATAAAAGTCATCCTTCATTTCAACAGCAGCCTCATTTGTCAGAGCGTACCCTACAGCCATACTGATATTACCATGGTCAGATTTTAAACGAGCATAAAGCAAGCGCTCATTAATTGGTTCAAACTCACATACTGCCTTACAACCATCTCTACTCAGCAGTAGGCCTACTCCTTGGTACGTAATATATATATATATATATATATATATATATATATATATATATATATATATATATATATATATATATATAATGTATATTACGGATGTAAAATATAACAATGTAATATGTATAAATTTATGCAGGTGTTTCTCAAAGACACGTTTATATAAGCGAATCTTACTCAGGCCAGGGTCAATTGTTGGAGATCTTATTTGTCCTTGACTCAACATTGCCAACGTCACAGACTGATGTTTCACCCGATTCATAAGTTCACACAAATATATATACCGTACAGCTCACCAGTGTAAAGATTGTTTTTTTTTCCGCGAGTGTACCTCAAAACCAAAGAGGACAGTCTTCTTATGATTGCGAGAGACCATGAACGAGCAAAGAAAACATCAGTACACCATGAAGCTGTCAAATTCAGAAGAGAGCTCAATACACCAGAGATCCAAATCATGGAAAATGAGCAAGCCACCAGCTATGCTCGAAGAATAAAACGGAAAGCTAAACACCAAGCACTAGAACAATTAAAGAGTAAGTGGGAAGAAAAACCTCTACACGGGCAGAACATGAAACGAGTCAGTGACAGAGATGTGGACCAAGCCCAAACAAACCAATGGCTAAAAATAGCAGGCCTTAAATAGGAAACAGAAGGGTTTATCATCGCAACACAAGACCAGTGCATCAAAACTAATTATTACCGGAACAAGATCTTGAAAGACGACACCAACAATCCGTTGTGCAGGATATGCAACAAACACCAAAAGACAATAGACCATCTAATCTCCGGCTGCTCAGAATTGGCCAAAAGAGAATACAAACAAAGGCACAACAAAGCAGCAGCATTCGCTGTACATCCGTTGGGTAATCTGTAAGCACTGTAACATCAAAGTCAAAGACAAATACTATGAACATGAACCATCAAGTGTTACAGATAACGAAGAAGTTACTATACTATGGTACATGCCAATCCAGACGTATAAAGAAATCAAAGACAACAGGCCCAACATAGTTGAGAAAGACAGAAAGGAAAGAACGTGTGTGCTAATCGATATGTTCGTCCCCAGCGAAAGTAATACCTCCCTAAAAGCAATTGAAAACCTCTCCAAATACAAGGGCCTGGGGATAGAAATTGAAAGGATGTGGCGCATGAGAACCACAACAGTGCCAGTGGTCATAGGAGCTCTTGGCCTGATAAAGAAGGGGATGGAAAAAAAATACCAGCAAAATCCCTGGAAACATCAAAATACAAGAGTTGCAGAAGATCGTCCTCCTAGGAACTGCTCATATATTGAGAAAGACGTTATCCATCAAGTGAACCATCACACCCTTATGGGAGCCCTAAGTTCAAGGGTTGGACTGGGCTCCATGAGTGAAAATAGCAGGACTTCAAGGAATAATAATGATAATAATAATAAAAGAAAAACAAATAATAATAATAATAATAATAATAAAAGTAATAATAATCATCATCATCATCATCATCATCATCATCCGGACCTCCTTCCCCATTCTAGGGCATAGTGAGGAGCAGCAATGTCCAGACAGCCCAAATTTGCCCAGTCCAATGGGACACGCTTCCATTCACTCATCACTTAAGCTCTAGGAATCCTGGTTCTATCGGATATGCCAAAAACATTCACCACGTTGTGTAGCTTCACATAAACGTATCCGGTAGAGTCAGTCCAGACGCTGCCACGTTAAAAAGGGATGCCAAATCCCTGATCATGCACTTCTCCTCACAACATTGATCCTTCAGCTCGATCTCTTGTCAGTTCCCTAGCCTCACCGACTTCCAAACCTCTCTTCCTCACACACTCATCCACCGTGTCTCCACCTTCTGCTTGGCCTACTTCGCCTCCTCCCTCCTTCAAATTCGTTCAGATATACCTTTTTCACCACTCTATTGTTATCCATTCTCTCCACATGAAAATACCACCTAAGTACACTCTCTTCGATTCTGGTGTCCACAGACTTCCTCCCCCCACATCTTCCACGAGTCACATTATTTCGTATCCTATCCACCCTCTGTACTTCACATACATTCCTCAGCAGTCCCATCTCCACTGCTCTTACTCTTGACTTTTCATTTTCATGCCACACCATAGTCTCACATCCATATGTTAAAGCTGGCACTAAGACTCCTTCATGTAAGCCTCTTGCAGGTGCAGCACTCAAGCCTGATTCTTATCAAGGCCTTCCTTGTGTCACTCTACTTTCCACTTCTTTTGCACATTTTCCTCTGTTTTCTATAACTGTACCCATGTACTTGAACTCTCTCACCAATTCCAGTCTCTCTCCATTCATGTGACATCGCACTGGGAGTCACCTTCTCTCTCAATAACCATCACTTTACTCTTTTCTACATTTACTCTCAAGGCACGATGCGCACCGACATCAGCAAAACTCTGCACTAGCCTACCAAGTTCTTGTCTGGTATTTGTAAGAAGTACTGCATCATCAGCATACAACAAATTTGAGATATTCCATCCATCACCATTCATTACCAACGCCATCCCCCTCTGCAATACTAGTGTTTTTACTTCTCTCATCACCCTATCCATATATATATTGAACAGCCATGGGGACATCACTCATCCCTGTTGCACGCCTACACCGATCACGAACCATTCACTTAGACCCCCATTAACCCTTACACATGCTTCACTACCATCATAAAAACTCTTGAAAGCACCAAGCAGCTTACCATCTACACCGTAAATGTGCAAACCTTTCCACAATCCTTCTCTTTCCACTTTGCCGTATGCTTTATCCAGATCCATGAATGCCATAAACACCTTATGGTCCTTCTCACAAGCCTTCTCTGCTATCTGCCTCACTCCAAATATTTTATCCATACATCCTCTGCCACTCCTAAAGCCACCCTCTTCATCACTTACTAGGACTTCTGATATCTCTCTTACTTCCTCTGTAATAATTCTTCTATATACCTTCTCTACCACACTCAGTAAACTAATGCCACGATAATTCTTGCACTCACTTCACGCACCTTCATTTTTGTACAGGGGTACAATCACAGCCTTTTTCCACTCTGCTGGCAGAGTTTCACTCCTCCATGCCTTCTTACATGTCTCCAACAAGCACTTCATTCCGCTCTCTTCATTACATTTAATTATCACTGCATACACCTCATCAACCTCAGCTGCTTTCCCATTTTCCAGCCGCTTCACAGCACTCTTCACCTGTGCGAGTGTCACGTCTCAAGGCACTGCATTCCTTCTCTGCACCCCCCAAACCAATCATGTTTACAGCCGCTCTGCTATCTCTAGTCCCATTCATCAGGCTTTCAAAATATTCTTTCCATTTGGTCATTACTTCACCCCCATGGGTTAATAATCTACCACCTACATCCTGCACACCATCACATTTCTTTCCGCTTTCACTTCTACATTTCCTCGCTTCTTTCCAGACTGCGACTGCCGATGATAATAATAACAACTAGTTACCTATATATTTATTATGTAGCCACTTTAAGGAAGCTTCGCCATAACTATTTATGTCATATAAGATATGATATTTTGGCATCACAAACAAGTCTGTGACCTTTAAAAGTAGTTCAAGGTCATTCAGATCATGTGTGGACGAAATGGAAAATGTGCATGCGTTTAAGTATTGGGTAGTGTGATGAGTAAGGATGGAAGTTTAGAGGGTGAAGTGTTTGAAAGGGTGCAACAGGGAAGAAAGGTTGCCGGTTTGTTAAAAGCAGTGATTTGAAGCAGGGAAGTGGGCACGGAAGTGAAAAAGCTACTACATGACAGTATTGTGATACCAACTCTAACGTATGGAAGTGAAGCTTGGACCTTGCTGGAGGGACAGAAGTCAAGAGTGAGAGCAGAGGAAATGAATTACTTGAGAGGAGCATGTGGACTCGTGGAGTCACATGGAGAGACAGACTGATAAATGAGGAAGTGAAGGAGCATTATGATATGGATGTGTTAGGAAGCGTTAGGAGAAACACACTGAGGTGGTTTGGACATGTGGAATGAATGGAGAGTGAGAGACTGACGAGGAGAATGTATGTGAGTGAGGTGGAGGGGGGGAAAGGGAGAGGGAGGCCAAGGATGAGATAGAGGGATGAAGTGGAGAGGTACATGAGAGAGGGGGGTGTGAGCTGGGAACAGGGCAATGAAATGGTGGGGGACAGGGCGACATGGAGGCGATTTGTTTGTGGCCATCCCTTACTGGATTAAGGAGTCTGGCAATAGATAAATAGATAGATAGCTTCTTGTGTAATATCAACAAGAACTGAAGACAATGGTGTGGAAAAATGCATGGGTACATTTTGCATTTGTCTGAATAACTGGCAAATTTTATGCATAACTGTAACCATATTCCCTTCAGATTGTAAGAGGGACCACAGCTATATTTCTGTAAAGTTACGGCTTTACAGTTTTTGTGGCTTTCTCTAAAACGTGCAACAAAGAAAACAGAATAGATTTGAATTTGGTACTCTCCACTAGGGCAGATGGCAAAATATTCAGCCAAAATTCTCAGCAAACATTTTTATCATAAGATTTTCAGCCAAATAACCGTACCTCATTCAGTTTCTGAGATATTTCAGTTTCCAATGTGCAATTCTTGCACCAAAAATAAGTATATGGCCGTCAAAAATAGATCAGGGTCATTCATACTTGGCACAAGTATGTCTGTTACCCTAGGGTGCCTTCCTTTTAAATATCATCAAGATCTAAGAAAAAAAATGTGCAAAGAAATATAATAATACGAAAACAATAAGTTTTGCTATATATATGACGAATAATAATAATAATAATAATAATAATAATAATAATTATAATTATAATTATAATAGTACTGCTTGCAAATACCGAACAAGAACTTGGTAGGCTAGAGCAGAGTTTTGCTTATGTCTGTGAGCATCGTGCCTTGAAAATAAATGTAGCAAAGAGTAAAGTGATGGTTACTGAAAGAGAAGGTGACTCCCAGTGCGAAGTTACAATGACTGGAGAGAGACTAGAATTGGTGAGAGAGTTAAAATACCAGGTACAGTAATAGAAAGGAGAGGAGAATGTGCAAAAGAAGTAGAGTGACACAAGGAAGAAACGTAGCTTGTGCAATGAAGGCCTTGATAAGAAACAGAGGCTTGAGTGTGGCAGCTGCACGAGGCTTACATGAAGGAGTCTTAGTGCCAACTTTAACATATGGATGTGAGACTATGGTGTGGCATGAAAATGAAAAGTCAAGAGTAGGGGCACTGGAGATGGGACTGCTGATGAATGTATGTGGAGTACAGAGGGTGGATAGGATACGAAATAATATGATTCGTGGAAGATGTGGGGGGAGGAAGTCTGTGGACACTTGAATCGAAGAGAGTGTACTGAGGTGGTATTGTCATGTGGAGAGAATGGATAACAATAGAGTGGTGAAACAGGTATATCTGAGCGAATTTCAAGGTTGGAGGAGGCGAAGTAGGCCAAGGAGAAGGTGGAGAGATATGGTGGATGAGTGTGTGAGGAGGAGAGGTTTGGAAGTCGGTGAGGCTAGGGAACTGACGAGAGATCGAGCTGGCTGGATGAATGTTGTGAGGAGAAGTGCATGATCAGGGATTTAGCACCTCTTTCTAACCCGTCACGTCCCGAGCTTTTTCGCACCTCCGACACCCTCCAGTCCTGAGCTATTTTGGATTTTTTTTTTTTTGGCTAAAACTTCCACTTTTGTTGAGAAACAAAGGAAAATCACCAAGAAAGGGCCTACCATGGTCCATAAGTGGTCGGAACAGGTGAGGTACCCAGTGCCAGGTATCGTATTCTATCATTGACGTGTGAGTCACTCACGTTTTCTATGGTACGTAATTTTGGGAGAAACCACAAACAACACCTCTATATTTATTGAATTTGAACTAAGAAACAATAAGAATAACAATATAATGGTTTTCATATACATATATATGAAAAATGAACATTGTACCTTCACATGAGCATAGAGAGTCGGGTCAGAGTGGTAACACGCCATGTGCTAAGTTTCTTGTTTCCATCAACATATCATTTTTTCTACTTGTATACAACTGTTTCAATGCCATTTTACCATTTTGTGCTGTTTGTAAATGTTTTCAGTTGTTTTCATTCATTACGATGACATGTAGCACAACTATAGCGCACATCTGCTTACTCAGCGCACTCGCTATGACTCGTATTTCAACATACCATATTGTTTTATCACTTCCATAGTATTGTTTTCTTTACAGTGAACCTTTCCTCCACCACTGTAAAAGTTTTCAAGTATTTTCATTCATTACGAGGGCATTTAGCGAAATGCTAGCTCATATTCACATAGCAAGCACAATCTCTACCACTCGTGTTTCAACTTCTACTTTATTTCTTCAGTTCCAAATATACTTCCCCACTTACATTACACCCGTTTACACCCAATACTGCACAATATATATTTACGGGCCTTATTTATTCAACTGAGCGTCAGAATATCGCACCAAAATACCCTCGCAATGAATGTTTCGACTAAGATATTACTCATACACTTACAAACTAATTTCCCACTTATATTACACACGTTTCCACTTGTATACTCCTATTTACATATATATGGGCCTTATTTATTCCAATGAGCGTCAGAAAATCGCGCTTATATACACTTGCTAGGAATATTTTATCTAAGAAAAAATTTCAGCACTTACAATTATTGCAACAAATATTACACCCGTTTGCATTTTTCATACTAATACTTTCATATTTACTGGCCTTATTTATTCCACTGAGCGTCAGATTATCACATCAAAATACCCTCGCTAGGTCTGTTTCCACTTAGATAATATTTATACACTTACATAATAATTTTCCACTTATATTACACCCGTTTCCACTTACATACCACTATTTACAGATCTACGGGCCTTATAATTACACTGAGCGTCTGTTTGTCACATTTATTTCTGAGTATCAGCATCATATCGCATTCACACCATATCAGAAGTGCATCAAGGTGTGATACTCATTAAAACAGGGGTGATTGCAGAGACCCTTGTCACACTCTATGCACTCATAGCGGGTGTCTTTTCTCTGTGTGGTGGGTCTCACCCGAGAATTACTACACACGTGACACCTGCACTGGGGCCTAGGTCTATTTGGCTGGGGAGGTATAGGAGTTGGGAAATGGTGGGCGAATATTCTCAGGGGAGTTCGGGCAACAGGGGCAGTGCGTGTGCGGTGTTGGGGCCTGTCACGGGTTTTTATAATATCACGGAAATTTTGAAATAAATGCTTAAATATTATTCAATTGATAATAATATTCAATAATATTGAAGAGCAGGGACAATGATTGTCTTACTAAATCAAACAACGATTACTTTACGCTGGCCTGCTTCGCACGATTATCTCAGAACGAGAATTTACAAACTTTCTCAACAGTACACAGCAGAGACTAATTACTCACAATTGCTGAATTACTGTACTGTTAGCCTCTGGAGAAAGTTACTTCACCCCTGACAATAAATAACTAATACTAATAATAATAACATCAGGTTCTTGCTGATGCATTAACTCCTATCTGGCACAACGGATTTTAAGTTAATACAACAAGACTGGTCTAAGTACCAGTTATGAAAGCAAACGTTTATGCAAGCTAGGAGCTGTATGGAAAATAAGCTTAATTATGGAGAAATGAAACAAGATTTTACTTTACATTGAGCTCAAGAAAGGAACTGTTAAATTTATTAATCACAAAAAATAAATTCAACGTTACAATTCAAATCAAATTAAATGAGACGCACTCACTCACTCACACAAAAGCTAAATACTTATGCCTAGGAAAAAAACACCTTAACTAAACTCTTATGACTACAAAATACAAAAAGGAAATACTAGTCAATGAATGCGGTGTATCACCCAAAGCTGGAGAACTAAAGGTGGGAGCTTGGAGAAACTGTAAGCGGAGTTTGGGTACTAGCTGACCTCTCGCACTGCTGCACAGGTCCTGTCTCCGTCACAGCAAACACTAGACTGAGTAAGTCGTGGGAACAAAAGGGGAAGCAGTAGGCCGCATTTTTAACGGTCAAGTGCAAGCAGGGGCGAACAATAAAGAAAACAATAGTATCGCTCAGTACAGCACTTAGTGACGTGCATTAAATCGGTCACCTCTGAAACAGTGACGAATGTTTTGAAAAGTGTACCCCGAAATGGAGGGAGAAACGGTTAGCTGAGCGATACGCAGTGAGTTTTCCACTAACAGTTCGTGGCTTCTCACAAAAGGGAAATGTCGCGGATTGATTCGTGACATTACGCCCTTACAAAGTTAAATTTTTTCCTTATGGGAAAAAATTTGTGGATATATATATATATATATATATATATGTACACATCCTAAGTCATTTGCACAAGATTCACACTGTGGTGTGTGTGCTATCCTGCTACAGGAGAAAGTCGCAGTCGCCAGTGAGCGAAAAAAACCTCGTATTTACGTTAATAGAAGCAAGCTTGAGGGAAAAACTCCGTGACGACGGTGAAAATCCTGTACTCAGGTCAAACTGAGCGAAAAGTCGCTACATTTACACTGACAACTAATTGTTGTGTAACGTGGTGTATGTAATACATGGTGTAGGTGTGACAGTTGTAGTGTAACTGTACCTACGTGTAAAATGACACAGTAAATAATAATATGGCGACGACGAAGGCAGAGAAGAAGAGGCGGCAGCGTGCGGCAGACGATCAGCTGGTCTGCACAGCAAAACTGCTACACCCATTGCTGAACCTGCAAAACCAATTGAGGTGGAGCATCAAAAGTGTCAATGAGACAAAATTTTATTATGTTACAATTACTCTCTCTGCCTAGCAGTCAGTGCTACGACGTACATTCGAGGTCGCCATTAATTATAGCACACGATTATGGTCGGCAAGTTGAGAATCCTTGTGCAAACTCGGGTCTTCCATAGCCTCGAACTGCACACGGGTCCTCAACCTTTATTCCTAAATTTCCGACAGAGGATGCCTATCCTGGTGAAATATTATTCGCCCATCACACTAAAATAGAAAATGGGAGGAAGTGCCTTAACCTACAGTACTTATTTTAGTATCGGAGAGCTGAGAATCCTTGTGCAAACTTGGGTCTTCCATAGCCTCAAGTCGCCTCTGCGGAGTTCTCTCTCGAACTCCCCCTTAACCTATAGTACTTATATTAGTATCGGGGAGCTGAGAATCCTTGTGCAAACTTGGGTCTTCCATAGCCTCAAGTCGCCTCTGCGGAGTTCTCTCTCGAACTCCCCCTTAACCTATAGTACTTATATTAGTATCGGGGAGCTGAGAATCCTTGTGCAAACTCGGGTCTTCCATAGCCTCGAGTCGCCTCTGCGGAGTTCTCTCTCAAACTCCCCCTTAACCTATAGTACTTATATTAGTATCGGGGAGCTGAGAATCCTGGTGAAATATTATTCGCCCAGTCTTTCGCCACCCCCTTAACTTACGGTACATAATATGTATGTACAGGCCCTGGACATAATGTGTCCTGTGGGGCCAACAAGTGAGACGTCGGGTCTACACTTTTGACTGGGAACCAGGCTGGTCCTTGGATTACTCAAATAAAAGCTGGAAACTCTGGTGAAATATTATTCGCCCAGTCTTCTCCCTTAACTTACGGTACATAATATGTATGTACAGGCCCTGGACATGTGTCCTGTGGGGCCAATGGGCGAGACGTCAGGTCTGCACCCACTTCACCACTACCCTGTCTCTCAACTGTCTCAGAGATTTCGGGCGTGGTTACAAATGGCACAGGAAGGGCATGTCCCTGATCAGTGGTGATACTTTGGCACACACTGCAGGAACGGACAAAACTATCTATGTCTCGTCCCATCCTTGGCCAGAAAAAGTCAGCTCGGATACGGCCCTGGGTCTTCCTTTTGCCCATGTGACCTCCTGAGGCTGAACAATGACCCCATTGTAACACTGCTAGGCGGTACTTGGCGGGAACGACAAACTGCAATCGAACCTCGCCCTCGGGTGTTCGTGACTCACGGTAGAGCCGTCCTTGTTTGCAAAGGAACTTGGCTTGACCTCCCCGTGAATACTTAATCACTCGACCCTTTTGTTTGTTCTGCACAGTAGCAAGTGTCGGGTCAGAATGTTGTTCTTGTACAACAAGTTGGCTACACATCAGATCTTGCGGCGATTCAATGATCACTGGGGTGACACAATCTGGAGCCTCAGCCATGGCTCGTGTTACCGCAGCAGCCGAAGTCTGAGTAGCATTATCATCAGAGCAACTATCCTTGACACCGGAAATATTGCCGATGATGAGCTCAAATAAGGGTTCTGGCATGACAACTGCAAGTGTCGTACCAGTATAAAATGGAGATGCCACCTGGATACATGCCTCAGGGAACAATCTCACTGATCCATCAATAAGATTTGCATGGATCTGTCGACCTGTATACTGCTCAGGCCGAACTAAACTCTGCTTAACAGAGCAACCTGAGGAACCATTGTGTCTCAGGACCTTCACAGGAATGCCTCCCACAAACCCTGGCTGAACAAGGAAGGTACTGTCACCTGTGGGAGGGCCTGTGGAGGAAGCAGCTAGCCACTCATGAGGCTGCTGAATTGATGTGGCAAACATTGTGCCTTGAGAATTATAAGGAGATGGAACATTGGCCATCTGTGGAGGGGGGTTCACTGTCACTGTGGGACTAGTGAACTGTGGGGAAGTACCCACACTGGTAGGGACGTGACCACCGTGCTGCTGCTGAGGAATGAAGGCTGCGTTCGCTTCCTGCCTCTTTTGAGCTGGTGGTGAAAAAGTTTGTCCCGACGGTCGGTTGCGTGGCTGATACTGCTGCTGGTTAGGGTACTTGTTGTACCTCTTCCACTCAGGTTTCTGAGTGTTTTGCCCCTGGTCCTTCCACTGCGGTTTTGGACCTTGGCCATTATTCTGAGAATGGCCTTGTTGCTGGGGTTCAGTCTGAGACGACTTCCCAGATTTATCAGGTTTTCTGTTCCAGGTGTTTTGCTTACGAGTTTGATACCCGTATGCAGTAAAGAATGCGTCAGCCTTCTCTGCCATTTGGCTGGCATCTTTCACCTGGCAGATCTTAAGCTGTCCTATGAGCTCAGCAGGCCACGACCTCTCTAGCTGCGTACGCAGCATAAGGTCAATTATCCCCTCACGCGTGGAAGGAGTTTCATCTTTCTCCATCCACTCATTTAAGTAAGCTGTGAGACGATCAAGGAACTGAACAGCTGTCTCCTTGTCTTGGAGACGAGCTCGCATGAACTGAACTTTGGCGTCGTCTACTGTGAGACCATACGCCTTAATGAGTGCAGCTTTCATCATCTCATATGTGAGATTGTCTCCACGAATTCTGTGGAGAATATCGAGGGCAGGGCCCTCAAATAGGCTAAGAAACTGAAGCCGCTTAGCTGCCTCATCCAGTTGATATAAGTCTGCCATGTCCTCAAAACGAGCTATGTACGGCTCGATTCGCTCGCTTTCCTTGTATGAAGGAAGCTTGATGCGTGGGGTCGCCAGGACATGTGCAGGGAGAACGCTCGTGGAGCTTGGACCAACTGCACCAGACGTGTCTGAAGCCAAGGAATCTCGCTTGAGCTTCAGCACTTCAAGTTCATGTTCTTGTTCTTTCTCTCGTTCCTCACGTTCGTATTCGCGCTGTTCTCGCTCTTTTTCTAACTCGAGCTCGCATTGTTTCTGCTCGTATTCGCGCTGTTTCTCACGCTGCTCTTGTTCATATGCACGCTCTCTTTCACGTTCCTCACGCTGTTCTCGCTCGTATTCGCGCTGAATCTTACGCTCTTCACGGGCATCATTCTCGCGCTGCTGCTCCTGATTATGCCGTGAGAGTATATACTCTTTAATTTCGGTTGGGTCCGAAAGACCCATATCTTTGGCTTCCTGTAAAAATACAGTAGTAGCCATGGCGCTAATTTATTAAGCAAACCCGAAATTGAATACTGACTGCTTAGCGACGAATACTAATAAACACAAGTAAAGAGTACAGACACAAGCTAGTGGTGACCAGTCTTATCCAGTTAACTGGCAAAGAGTAAATCAAAAATGTAAATGACTGGGAAGACTCAATAATAAACACAATGGGTACGCCGACTTCCCAGGAGCGAATAAAATCGTCTGGCGTAAAAAAAAATACACTAGAGTTAAGTACTCTATTGATTAATAAAGCAAAAACTCACTTGCTAAATTAACTGTAAACACCAGTAAACTTGTGCCTATAAACTTTAATTATAAATACCTAAATATGAATGAGTGAGCACTATCTCGTGAATAGCTTTAGAGCTAGGAGTTAATATCCTGGAATGAGGTCGCCAATTGTCACGGGGTTTTTATAATATCACGGAAATTTTGAAATAAATGCTTAAATATTATTCAATTGATAATAATATTCAATAATATTGAAGAGCAGGGACAATGATTGTCTTACTAAATCAAACAACGATTACTTTACGCTGGCCTGCTTCGCACGATTCTCTCAGAACGAGAATTTACAAACTTTCTCAACAGTACACAGCAGAGACTAATTACTCACAATTGCTGAATTACTGTACTGTTAGCCTCTGGAGAAAGTTACTTCACCCCTGACAATAAATAACTAATACTAATAATAATAACATCAGGTTCTTGCTGATGCATTAACTCCTATCTGGCACAATGGATTTTAAGTTAATACAACAAGACTGGTCTAAGTACCAGTTATGAAAGCAAACGTTTATGCAAGCTAGGAGCTGTATGGAAAATAAGCTTAATTATGGAGAAATGAAACAAGATTTTACTTTACATTGAGCTCAAGAAAGGAACTGTTAAATTTATTAATCACAAAAAATGAATTCAACGTTACAATTCAAATCAAATTAAATGAGACGCACTCACTCACTCACACAAAAGCTAAATACTTACACCTAGGAAAAAAACACCTTAACTAAACTCTTATGACTACAAAATACAAAAAGGAAATACTAGTCAATGAATGCGGTGTATCACCCAAAGCTGGAGAACTAAAGGTGGGAGCTTGGAGAAACTGTAAGCGGAGTTTGGGTACTAGCTGACCTCTCACACTGCTGCACAGGTCCTGTCTCCGTCACAGCAAACACTAGACTGAGTAAGTCGTGGGAACAAAAGGGGAAGCAGTAGGCCGCATTTTTAACGGTCAAGTGCAAGCAGGGGCGAACAATAAAGAAAACAATAGTATCGCTCAGTACAGCACTTAGTGACGTGCATTAAATCGGTCACCTCTGAAACAGTGACGAATGTTTTGAAAAGTGTACCCCGAAATGGAGGGAGAAACGGTTAGCTGAGCGATACGCAGTGAGTTTTCCACTAATAGTTCGTGGCTTCTCACAAAAGGGAAATGTCGCGGATTGATTCGTGACAGGGCCTTTCAACCGCATACCGGGCAAAAATCTCTCGTGTTATCTCCCTCACAAACCCTTCCAAGGTTTCCTGAACTCCTGTCGTCATGGCGTGCAGGTGGTGGTAATTCAGGGCAGTTATATCTAGCAAGTGAAAGAAGAGCTTTTTGTACCACTTCATCGTGGTCCTGGCACACGCGACTGTGGATATCCTGGAGTCTGACTGGTCCACCAGGCGCATGTTGATGTTGTAATCGAGGACACACTCAGGTTTCCATATGTGGCGCCTGTTCTCGCCCCGGTAATCCACGAACTCTGTACGGTGCATCAAGGGGCGGTGAACCGTGGACAAAAGGCTGGCTTCTCGATTGTGGTTCCACACTGTTGCAAGTATATTGTTGGCCTGGAAGAAGACAACCTCATTTCTGTCAAGTTTACGCCCCACCTTGACCATGTGATGCCTGTTCACCTTGACGGTACTACAGATTCCCGTGTCATGCCTGTGTAGATAACGAGCGAGAAGAGGGCTAGTGTACCAGTTGTCCAGGTAAAGGACGTGACCACGATGAAGGTAGTCTTCTATCATTGTCTTTACCACTGCTCGAGACAGTCCAATACTCCGATCTTCTATTATGTCTGTCTGTGCACGGTGTACAAGACTGTCTTGCACATAACCAGTCCTACAGTCACACATAACAAAGATCTTGAACCCAAAACGGTGCCTTTTGCTGGGTATGTCCTGCCGAAATGAAATATTGCCTCTCCACAACATGAGACTCTCGTCTATGACGAGGTCTCTATAGGGATAAAATGAGGAACGAAATGTTTGCCTTAGGTGATCAAAAACCAACTTAATTCGCCTCATATTATTTGTGTCATTCGCATTTGCAGGATCATCAGCTTCGTAAAAGTGGAGGCGACTTAGAATATGTTGAAAGCGATTACGGCTCATGACTTGGCCAAATATTGGTGTGAGCATAACAGGGTCCCTTGTCCAGTATGCCGGAATTCTGTTCTTTCGTACTATACCCATCAAAAGTACCAGGGCAAAAAATAAGAACATTTCTGAAAGGGAGACTGGGTAAACATATTTCATAGAATGCCTGCTCCTTGTGCCCAGTCTTTTACTCTCATGTTGCTGGCTGCTAGCGAAACAGTTTGTCTGGTCCACTATTTCCTCCACAAAAGCCTCACTGAAAAAAATGTGGAAAAAATCCAGCCTGGTGGAATTTGGATGAATACCAGGAGCAGTACAGCCAGCACGCCCCTCCTCAGTGAAGGGGTGAATGATGGGGGAAAAATCACTCCCATCCTCCCAATTCCAACTCACAAATCCTTCGTTTCCATCGTACCCATCGTCACCTTCGTCTGGGTGGGGAGGAGATGCTGGTGGGGGAGGTTGGGGAGGAGGAGTGTGAAGGGCTTCCCCACTCGCACTCCTCTTCCCTCAGCCTTTACCCTTTTCCTTTCCCTTACCCTTACGGCCTTGTGAAACATTAGGGGGCTGTGGGAATGAAGTCTGTGAATATTGGGGAGCATATGACGTGCTGGGGAGTGGTTCCTCCCCACCTTCCCCCTCCATGACAACACCACATGACTCTGCACGCACCCTCACTCGCCCACGTGTCTGGGTATATTCAGGAGCATAAGATGTGCTGGGGAGTGGTTCCTCCCCACCTTCCCCCTCCATCACAACCCACGTGATTCAGGAGGCACCCTCACTCGCCCATGTGATACTTCCCGCCACCTCACACCTCCACTGGAGAGCAATGACTCACTCCCGCCACTCTCACTTTCAATACTCCTCCCTGCACTTTCCCTTTCACTTCCCATTCCCTCCACACCACTTCCGACCTCCCCAAACAAAAAACTAGGCCCATACCTGCTCATATGACGAGGTGTGCGCTCGGGGCCACGATGAGTGATTATTTCTCGGCCGTACCACATGGCAGCATGTCCCACGGCTCCGTCCTCGTCCTCGTCCTCGCCCTTGTCCTCGAAATCCAGCTCCACATCACGCTGGGGCTGCCGAGAGGATGTTGCACATTGTTTTTGTGCAGGCTGGCCTTCTCTAGCAGCACGATTAGTCACGTAGCACCGCTTCCTGGGGGATGTGACTTCACTGCTGCTGCTTTCCACCTCCTCTGGCTGCACATAATCCTTGTCCACAACCTCGTCGTCCAGTGGGGAATCACTGTCACCTGTAAAGGCATCCAGTGTGGCTTGGATTTCCTCCTCTGAGAGATCTTTATGCGCCATGTCTGAGCAGGACCATTGCTAACAGGTGAGTGACCAAACCGAGGGTGAGCGCGGGTCGTGCGGAGTTGCCGAGTGTCCCCGTCTGTTGGCAGGTAGTGGAAGGTCGAGCGACCCTACATACAAAAAATCAGGCGTTACAGCCTTATCCGTTACAGCCAAGATTCCGGGAGCTAGAATGATGAGTGAATGGAATCATGGCCGGACGGGGCAAATTTGGGCTGTCTGGACATTACTTCTCCTCACTATGCCCTAGGGTGGGAAAGGAGGTCCGGATGATGATGACTATGATGATGATGATGATGATGATGATGATAATAATAATAATGATAAGAACAATAATAATAATAATAATAATAATAATAATAATAATAATACATTGACAACAACAACAACAACAGCAACAACAACTACTACCACCACTACTACTACTACTACTACTACTATTACTGCTAGTACTAAAAATAATAATACAATAACAATAATGATAATAGTACTGATAATAAAAACAATAATAATAATAACTAGAGGATCCCCTAAGGAGGGGAATCATACCAGCCGTGAGCCGATACATACCTAGCGCAGCTCGGAATATGACCTTGACCTAGACCTACTTTCATCAATTTCAAATTCGTAGGAGATTTTCATCCCTACTACATACCTGTTAAATTTTGTGATGATACCTTGAGAGGTTGCAAAGTTATCGTGGTAACTGACACACAGACCATGACCTATTTTCACCAATTTAGAACTCATGATTTTTTTTTTTTTACTACTACACACCTCTAATATTTTGTGATGATATTTTGAGCGGTTGCAAAGTTATCGTGATAACACACACACACACACACACACACACACACACACACACACACACACACACACACACACACACACACACACACACACACACACACACACACACACACACACACACACACATACACAAATGAAAACAATACCAGCTTCGCTGTCGCAGCTGGTAATAATG
The DNA here is from genome assembly GCF_032717465.1 of Coenobita brevimanus. Lineage (NCBI taxonomy): Eukaryota > Metazoa > Arthropoda > Malacostraca > Decapoda > Coenobitidae > Coenobita > Coenobita brevimanus. Next base: position 7,467,021 of record NC_137031.1, read on the forward strand.
ATAAGTAGAAGACTGTAGCTGTCAGAGACCGTTACTGTTCTCCATCTATGAAAACATATGTATATTTTTTTTTTAAAGCTCAGAAACTGTTAGTGAAACTGCCATCGGATAGTATACAAAACTGGTCCAGGACCAGACAACTTCTAGGTCCAAGCAGTTCCTCATGTTTTTTTTTTCCCCTGTATGGAAGAGCAATAGCATGTTTTGAATATTCTTGAATACCGGTATAATGTCATGCATGCATGATCTAATGTTTTCTTTACAAATATTCAGAATGTAATTTTATAACAGGATTTCCTTCCAGGCTCATGTATCTGTATTCATTTGGAAGTTAACTGCAATTGAAAATTCATATTTTAACATTTTTGACCTGTGACCATGAGAAGTAGGTGAAGGTCACTGAAACTGGGTCAGTGTAATAGAGTCAGTGTAATTGGGTCTTGATGCTGAACGTCCATGGTAAGTATGATGGAAATCAGAGACAAAATGTGACTGAGTAATAATAACTAAAATTAGAAGACTAACTGCTAGAGACAGTTACTGATCACCTATGAGAAGGGTCTGTTGTTATCTGTAATAACTCAAAAACCGTTAGTCAAACTGCGACCAAAAACTATGCAGACCTGGCTTAGGACCAGACAAAATTTCTAGGACCAAGAACTGGCTCATATATGTTTTGTCTTTTTCTGTATGGAAGAGCAATTGAAATTATTTGAAAATTAGGATGTCCCAAATATCCTAATGTCATGCATGAATGGCCTTCCATTTTTTTTTTTTTTTCAATACAAGTGTTTGGAAAATAATCTTAACATCGGAATTCCTTTTGTGCTCATGTCTCTGTAATTGTCTAGAGTAAATTGAAGTTGAAAATTCATGATTTCTGGACATTTTTGGACCTGTGGCCTTGACAAGTGGGTTCAGGTCACTGAAACTGGGTGAGTGTAATACTGTCAGGGTGCTGTACAGCTGGCCGCACTCCCGCGAGGGCCACAGCGTTGTCAACGCTGGCCAAGATATTGACTCTGAAACACTAGTAGAGAGATGCGTTCGAAGCATCCACAGCCAGTAAGAGAGAGTCGTACAGAGAGAGTTTGGGGGGGAGGAAGGGGGTTTGAGGAGAGTGGGGGGATACCTATGCACGAGAGGTGAGGGATGACGTCTGAAACAGAGGAGTGGAAGGCTGGAAGCTATATATAATAAAAATCTACAATACCTGGTAACAAATCATATATATTTTAATACCTTTATTGTCAAGTTATTACCGCTGTGAAAAGTGGCACAGTTAATGCTTGGAAACCATAAAGCATAATGCTATTGAATATAGCAAATGTGAATCCTTAATACTGCATGCGGTAATTGCTGATACCCCTAGCACACACCTCCGTATCCTCCTTATCAAGCGTTTCCTAACACCCGACCACAAACACCGCATTTAGGGATGCTGTATCACTCTTTTACCTTACTATTTTTTCTACATTCTGAATAATGATACTAAACGCTAAATGCTATAGTCAGATTTTGCTATGTAAAAATTTACATAGTACGAGATAGGCAAAGAGGCACGGACACGGTGGCAACAGATGGTTGTTTGTAAAAATGAAATTATGGGCGTCTTGACCAATGAGGCTTTACACAATTTGTGATCTCTCTCTCTCTCTCTCTCTCTCTCTCTCTCTCTCTCTCTCTCTCTCTATCTATCTATCTATATATATATATATATATATATATATATATATATATATATATATATATATATATATATATTTAATCTGCTATCATGTGAAGGTCAATGGGAGCCCTGATAACTCCACGATGCGATGACGCAACGATGCGATTTTAAACTGCTTGTTACGTAACGCTAGATATGGGCGATGTTGATATGTGCCAGTGGTGTCAGCAGCTGCCACATTCCGGATGAAGTTACTTACATTTTTTACATGTGATTAATAAACAGCATTCTGATTCATTATTTTCAGGCAGTTTTTGTCTGTATTTTACAGCGTCCATTGCTTGGAAACGACAATAAAATAAAATACGATTAAAGTCTACAATTATGAATCTTGATCGGTTGTCTTTGTTTTGCAGTATAATATTTAAAGTTGATCTTTTTACTTTTCATGATGGCAAAAGTAACACCGAAAAAAAAAAATTATTTTAATAAATATTACACTTTTCTGTCGCTCAACAATCGTCATATCTCGCCTCTCGTGTACAGGCACCCACCTACCCACCTCAAACCCGCTCCCTCCCTCAGTCCTGTGAATGCTTCGATCAGAGCTCACTACTAATGATTTGCGGTTACTATCTCGGCCAGCGTTGCCAACACTAAGGTGGCCCTCGCGGGAGTGCGGCCAACTGTACATCTTCAAAAAGTATGATGAAACTCGGACACGATGAGCAACGGGACAATGATAACACTATGTAACAAAACATAACAAAAAATCTGTTCCTGTGTAATAAGTACTATTTCCTTATTTGTTTTGCTCCAAAACTATAGAGAACATATATCATGATCCTAAAACTTCACTTTTGTAAACACAAGAAGATATTTTATATTTACTAATTTTCTGTAGAAAATGAGTGGGTTTGTCTTTTCCTTCTTGAGGAACCAGAAGAATACATATATGAAAAGTGACATGTAGCAATATTGAATACATAATGAATGATACCATGGAAGTCTAGATTGAACTTTTTTGTTTTCGCGATTTGCGATTGTATGGTAAAACACTTTCATGGACCATCCCCCAAATGTAGTCCCCCATCATGCTTACGTTATACTGTCCTTGGTATCTCCTCTCAAAGTCCATTAGATCTTGACAGAAGCGTTCTCTTTGCTCTTCAGAATATGCACTCATGTTGTCCTTGAATTCATCAAGATGGGAATGAGGTATATGAATCTTGAGTGACATTCTAAAGCCCATGGAGCTTTAGTTCCTTATGAGGTTGTCAATCAGCTCCACATGGTCCTCATTCTTGTGATTTCCAAGAAAACCGCGAACCATTGCTTTCAGGCTGTCCCAAGTCACTTTTTCCACTTTCGACAGATTGCTGGGACAATCCTTGCACTCCAGGATCTTCTTAACCTGTGGACCGACGAAAATACCGGTTTTGATTTTCTCCTCCGGTAGCAGGGGGAAGAAGTCTCATAAGTACTGAAATGCCGCCGACCGCTTGTCTAGAGCCGTGACAAATTGTTTCATGAGGCCCAGTTTGATGTGTAAGGGTGGCATCAGTACTTTTCTAGGGTCCACAAGTGGCTCCCATTTCACATTGTCAAAATATGCCTTATAAGCTACACACATCTTGACAGAAGCTTTAACAGAATATTTCTTGTTTCTCGCTTTAATAAATTGACCACAAATATAGCAATACGCATCAGCGGAACGTTTACGACCTTAAGATGATATATCTGAAAAAATAGATACATTCATATTTGCAATGATTGAAAAAACAAAAACAATGGTATAGAATTTAGAGTACAACAAAATTAACACCGTTACTGTAAACATCCACAATTCATCCGTAATTCGATAAATAATTGATATACAATATAAATGTACAAGCCTTTCAACTAAGCTCCGCTCAGACTGACTTCATTTCAACTGACAGCGTCCACACCCGGAAAGGTACGGTGCGTCTAGAAACGGTTCGTGTTCGAGTAATGTGCTTCAGCCAGTCACCGAGCTCAGCAAAATGACGTGCAATGCTGATATCGGCACACAAAGACACATGTAAAATAATTTATGAAGTGAAGCTTTTCGTTCACCCAAGAACTCACCTCCCTCTGCCTAGGTAGCCATTTTTCACGTGTTTGTAGGCATAAAAATCACTCTCCTAGTCACAAAAGCGAAGTCTGACGAGAGCAATAGCCATTTCTCATAGTTCTGAGACCAAAACTATCAGAAAATAACACCCAATATCAGGAACAAAAATCGTATTACATAGCGTAATAAAAATAATGACGGATACAAAGATTTCCACTTATGGTAATAGGTGGAGGTCAATAAAAATACTACTACTACTACTGCTGCTGCAGCTGCTGCTGCTGCTGGTACTACTACTGCTGCTGCTCCAAATAATAATAATAATAATAATAATAATGATATTAATAACAACATATTTTGGTTTATATAATATTTGCAGCCAGTGGCTGAAATACTCAGATATTAATCTCGTATCCTAACATGCTGACCCTGGCTGCTCTCGAGAAGAGCACAAACACTACCAAGCCTCATTGAGACTGGAGAAAGGCGTACGCACAAGCGGACTGACCGCCTAACATTACTCCGCCAAGTTTCGAACCCTCGCGGGTCGTTCACCAACCTATGCCTTGAACTACAATTGAAAGGGCCTCCCCCTTACTAGCAGCGGGTCAGAAAGGGGTTGGAACTCGATCATTTGAACTGGGATTCGACCGCGCCACAAGGGGTGTGTGTGTGTGTGTGTGTGTGTGTGTGTGTGTGTGTGTGTGTGTGTGTGTGTGTGTGTGTGTGTGTGTGTGTGTGTGTGTGTGTGTGTGTGTGTGTGTGTGTGTGTGTGTGTGTGTGTGTGTGTGTGTGTGTGTGTGTGTGTGTGTGTGTGTGTGTGTGTGTGTGTGTGTGTGTGTGTGTGTGTGTGTGTGTGTGTGTGTGTGTGTGTGTGTGTGTGTGTGTGTGTGTGTGTGTGTGTGTGTGTGTGTGTGTGTGTGTGTGTGTGTGTGTGTGTGTGTGTGTGTGTGTGTGTGTGTGTGTGTGTGTGTGTGTGTGTGTGTGTGTGTGTGTGTGTGTGTGTGTGTGTGTGTGTGTGTGTGTGTGTGTGTGTGTGTGTGTGTGTGTGTGTGTGTGTGTGTGTGTGTGTGTGTGTGTGTGTGTGTGTGTGTGTGTGTGTGTGTGTGTGTGTGTGTGTGTGTGTGTGTGTGTGTGTGTGTGTGTGTGTGTGTGTGTGTGTGTGTGTGTGTGTGTGTGTGTGTGTGTGTGTGTGTGTGTGTGTGTGTGTGTGTGTGTGTGTGTGTGTGTGTGTGTGTGTGTGTGTGTGTGTGTGTGTGTGTGTGTGTGTGTGTGTGTGTGTGTGTGTGTGTGTGTGTGTGTGTGTGTGTGTGTGTGTGTGTGTGTGTGTGTGTGTGTGTGTGTGTGTGTGTGTGTGTGTGTGTGTGTGTGTGTGTGTGTGTGTGTTAATGAAACACCACTATGTTTCCAGGTCCGAGTAATCTTCCTACGGGCAAGATATAGCATCAGACTCCATTACAATACTCTTACTACTTAGGAACTAAAATTCTCCTTTCATACACTATACATACCTGGGTAGTCACACTCAAGACTGGTGCAGGAGTTTATGAACAAATTCCAGATGAGATCAATATTATTTTATTGATGACAGGCATGTGATTGTCACCAAACGAGAGTATGTGAGTAACTATACATGGAAGGAAATGGGTGAGAGAAGTAGGTTACGTGATACAGGCAGCGAAGTGTATATAACTGCTGCTGAGTCAAGAACGATGAACAACTGTGATCAAATACTTTAACGCAGGGAGAGACTGAGGATGGATGAGTCTTAATGGAACTCAGTGACTCAACAAACTTGCATAAAACTGATTCAGTGAGTAATGCATTTCCTCTGTATGAGTGAATGGGAATGAGTGCGATGTCAGAGGAATAGCTAAAAGAAGAGGCTATTGAGAACATACACAGGGAGTGAGTGTGATGAGTGACAGGCTTATGACAGAAGCCCAGCTGAAGGTTGAATGGGCGAGGGTAAGTAAAAGGGATATAAAATTAAACAAAAATATTCGGGAAAGGCAATCGCACAAAAAAATATATTGTTGGATAAGGTAAAAGTAAACTACAAATTAAATATGAAGAAAATTCGAAAAACTCTACGAAATTCTGTCACCGCGTTTCACAGAAAGCCAATCTATATTAAAAAATGTATGGTGGCTGGCATTCGGTCGTCTTTGATCAAATCATCACCAAAGACAATTAGCTTCAGCACATCCATATAGTTGATTTTTCTAAAGGTTTGGTGAAAAGTCGTCAGCAACTTTTTAAGATATTTTGGCAACATACACACACACACACACACACACACACACACACACACACACACAAACTATATCGTCTTGCATTGTTAAAGGCGGCGATAATGAGGATGGTGAATCTGGTGAAAAGCACGAGGACGGATGGGGAGAAAAGGGTATATGGAATAAAGGGCGTAATATAATAAATGCTATATTGGTAAGGGATAATAAAAGAAACTTGATGTGGAATGCTAGAAAATATAGAATAAACAACAATGTATGAATATCATAACGGACAGTGCAGTGCAGGAAAGGAAAAAGACCAGAACAGCTAAAGGCCTGAGATAATAGAAACATAAAACTATAAGAGAATGACTGATTGCAGTGGAAGGTATGGATGCCCCATAGAAAAAAAAAAAAAAAAAGACAAGGGTTAGTAACATGATACATTGTAATGCAAATGAAGGGGACAAAAGGGTAAAGCGCAGGGAGAATAGGAAGAAACGCTGAGAGAAAGAATGAATGAAAGTGACAGACAAGCATGACTGATGGATTAAAAAACAATAAGTAACAAGATAATATAGTAAGGCACAATAATGGACACAGGGAAAGAAGAACAAAGAACTGGTAGCTCTTTATAGTGTTCAATAATCCTTTAGTATCGGAAACCCTTCCTAAGCTGAGTTAAAGCTTATGGAGGTGGCGAGAATGTAGTGTAGCCAAAACAACCCCATCGAAGTGGAGGAGTAAATATGATGGATTGGAAGGAATAGTAGGGGATACATGGAAGACAGGGTTAAGCAACTGAAAGTGTGAAGAAGGAAAACACGGCTAATGCGTAAATGAAACTAGAATGGAGGCAAGAATGTTCGCCAAAAATAACAGAAAAAATGATAATGCACAAGGAAAGAATAAGGAAAAGAGAACTAAAGGACTGAGCTAATGAGAGGACAAGAGGCAGATAGAATGGATAATAAAATTGAAAGGTATGCACAGCTGCAGAAAAGAAAAATGAGGTATAGGTAATATCATAAGAGCTAGACATCACGACGGTGACATGTGTTGTTGTTGCTTAATCCCGGTCTATCTGACCGAGCAAACCCATCGACCACAAATAAGCAACTGCTTTTGTGGGTCTGTCCTATAGGTGCACACACCGTGCAGGGATCCGGCGCCCCCTTGTGGTAGAATGGACCCCATCAAGATCGGACCAGGGTCCATGCCTTGAGGAGGTGAATGGAAGTATGAGGAGTTTTAGCTCCCGCGTCATCGCCTCAGCTGCTTCAGGCAGAGTGCATAGGGTCACTACGTATAAGCTCCTCGTCAGCGCCGAATGAAATATGTAGAGAGTGGCAATGGGAAGTGCAAAGGAAATACACAAATGCTAAAGTACTGACAGCATGGGATGAAAAGAAGTATAAAGAATGGATGAATGACACTGGAAAGAAACAATGAATGGTATGCATCATAAAACAGAGAAATGCGTGTGACGGACAGTAATGGTTCAAGGAAGAATTAAATGGCAGAAAAATGGAAGGATGAGATGCAGAGGGAATGGACGATGTATATGGACTGTAGGCGTGACTGAGGTGCAAATTACAGCAGAATGGAATGTTGCGTGTAAACAGCTTGGCGAACGGAAAATTATAGGAAGGGGTCAAGAAAAGGAGAGCTAAAAGACAGAATATAAAGGTATAGGGTAAGATGAGAGATTTAGAAAATAGATGATAGAAATCTGAGGGCAGACCAACACATGGGCAGATACCAGCGGACTGGGGTGTTGCAAGTAAATACAGTAACACGACAAATGATAAGATGTGGAAGGGTACAAGGATGTAGAGCTAAAATATTGAAAGCATAGAATAGTAAGAGATAAGAGAAGTTGTACAGAGAATGGATGACTGATAAATAAAGTCAGAAATGACATACAGATGTGGAAGGGATCAAACATTGGTCAGTTGATTCCAAATGAAAGTAATGAATGTGCAAAGGTACGACGTCAGTTATTCTGGGTGAGGACTTTATCGCAGCGAGTAGACGTGTGGGAGTATATGACCTACTATTTTATATTTGTTATATTCAGCTACCGATAAGGATTAAAGCATGCATCCCTGGACACACAGGCAGCCACATCTCAGTACCTTCCAGTTTGTCAAACTCTCAGGCAGGCAAAGGCATTTTGAATTCACAATAGCATGTTGGTGGGAAAGTAACTGTTTGCAGGAACCTTTTATAGCAGGATTATGCATAAAGGCCGTTTAGCATGGGTACACAAAGATGGAGGAGATTAAGAAAAGTTGTAAAAAGAGCAAGAAAAAGAGGAGGGAGTACTCGGAGTAGGTAGGAAGGCCGGAAAAAGAGGAGCAACAGCAGAAGCAGAAAAAGAGCAAGACAAAGAAGGGAGGTATGACAAGAAGGTAAGATGGGCAGGATCAGCAGAAGCAGCAAAAGGAGCAAGACAAAGACGATGGTTTGTTGAGGAAGGCAGGAACTAAGGGAACCTGCATCAGAAATCAATAATTCGTGAGACACATGAAGACTGCCGCCCTAAATTTTCTCATACCTTCAAGGTCAACCAGTCAACCTTTGCACTGTACCATTAAGTTACACTCAAAGGCAACGACACTCTCCAGCAATTATATGCTAATGATGGTAAAAGATTCACACTAGCTTTCACAAGAAAACTATAGTCAGTTTGTTTTCACCTGATGGAACTGGGGTACACCTACAACTTCCTTACCAAATGATGGTTGCATGGAATTAATGAGTCTATGGTATGAGGTTGGAATTAATCTCCTTGGGTATTAGTTAAATCATTCCTCCAGAGCACACTTGTCCTGCAACTGAGGTTAAAGGAATTCAGGGATCTTTGTCAGGTTAGAAAGGCTCACTGGTGAATTGAATGAATTGCTTCCCTATCTTCCTCAGTGTTTATGTTACCGACATGAGGTATACGTTCTTCATAACTGCTCTGCTTTACGAGCAATCCTCTCATTTTCAGGACAACTCTAGTGTTCCACTTCATTTAACAATGAACGATTTCACTTAGCTAGGAAAAAGAATAGGAGACTGAGAGCTTTAATACTGTCATCATTATGCCTCTCATTCTCGGGAGAACTGCAGTTTTTTTTTTTTTTTAATTAAATGTCAGCTAACACTAGACTACTTTGCTGAGCTCAGAGGGACAATAGGAACCTGAGATTGTTAATGGCGTCACCATTAACCCTCTCATTGTCGAGACAACACTAGCATTCTATTCTAGGTAACAATATATAGTTTTATTCAGGTGAGGATAATAGCAACCAGTGACTGTTAAATGATCCCCTGTTCAATACTTGATTTTCTTCACTATTTTTCCCAAGTTATTCCTCTACTTTCCTTAACTTCACGCTATCCTGGCACACACCTTGAGGTTACTCTGACAGTCTTTGTTTTGTTCACCTCCCACACTCCTTCATCCTGCATTCTCCTTCGCCTTCCATGCCATTCCTTCAACCCATATGCATTTAGATTATATATTACCACTGTTGCCCCAAGCAATCTTAAATTATTCAGTTTCGTCGCCCCGGGCTCGATCTGTTACTTTCCTTCAACATTCTGTTTCTTCCCTGATGCATGTCCTCGCAAATCACCAATAATAATAGACAAATAAGTTTCTCATCTCACATTTGGATCCTGAGGTCAAGATTTTAGAGTAAAGGATACAATCGTGTGTGTGTGTGTGTGTGTGTGTGTGTGTGTGTGTGTGTGTGTGTGTGTGTGTGTGTGTGTGTGTGTGTGTGTGTGTGTTTATCCTGTGAAGCCCCCTGCCTGGCTGAAGTGTGTGTTGGCTTTATCACAGGTAAGATTCTTCTGCGATTTGTTGCCAGACAGTACAGGAAAATAAGAGTAGTCAATGATTGTAAATTGGTCGATGTTTGGATTCAACATTACGTGACTGCTATTAGTGTGAGTGGTAACTGTGCGTGCGGCTGTCTCTGGACTTGGGACTAATAGGAAATTAAATGTTAACTGAGTGCATATAAGCGAATGTGACACTGTAACCTTTATACATGGGACTAATAGGAGATGTGAGGGTAATTATGGTATATAACCAAACCAGACTGTTGAATTTGTACAAGGGACTAATAGGAGATGTGAAGTTAACTAAAGGCATATGACCGAAGAGAGAGAGAGAGAGAGAGAGAGAGAGAGAGAGAGAGAGAGAGAATTTAAAGTGTGTTTATATTTCTAGTAGCAGTGGAAATACGGGGGTTCGGTGGTTAGCGTAGTAATCTCGTGATGCGTGTGTCCAGAGCCAAGGGTCTGAACCCAGGCTGAGGCTGACATTCAGAATGAATGTTGATAGTATATCTTTTCATATGCTTGGGTATATTCGCACCCCGACGGTTCTACCAGTGACATAAGACTAACACAAACAAACAGAGCAGTTACAATGCTACGACTTTCACATACAGACCCATTCCCCATTCGTGGCTCGCCAGCATGGGGATAGATTATTGCTGACTATTACTCTTCGTCCGGGAAGAATGTTTGATCCTGCACGTCGGACCTGGTATGGACTGACAGAGACAACAAATGTATAACACGTGTCAACGGATGAAATTAACTCATCCCTTCTGTAAACCAACATGTTACATTTAGTCCCTGATACACAGGCATACGTGACCCTGCTTTTGTTGCCGTGCTTCTGCGGCTTCATATCTGCATCTTAGTGTGTTTATGTTTTTATCATGTCTTATATCTGCTCTTTATTCGGTTACATATTCCTTGGTTGTGTGAAGGAGACAAGAACTGACGCTGGTTTCATTCCAGCTGGCAAGATATGTCGCGATAATCAAACATAAACCCATCAAAATTATGCTCTTCAAAATACGAACACCGTTAGTATCAAACTTCTTACCACCAGAAAAGCCATCAGGGAGTCTGAAATGATTTCTTGGTATAAAAAAAAGAGAGCGTTTTAATCAGCAGCTTCCAAAGTTCCGCTTAATGAGTTTTGAGTACCCTTGCTCAATTAACTTTAGGTGGAAAGTTTGAAGCTGATATTCATAATTACCGAGTACTGAGTCTTCACGGAGTTTCCATATTTTACATGACCACAAACCTCGAGTCATGTGGGTGTAAACCGAGATGTAATTATGACAGTAAATATCGCTGACACTGATTTGATTGAAGGGTTTGGTAGCTGTATGAGTAAAGGCAAGCATATATTCGAGGAATATCATACACAAATTAAGCTAGCGAAGACAAACGTATGTATGAGGAGTATCGTACACAACCTAAGCTCGTGAAGACAAGCGCATATACGAGGAAAATTATGAACAATTTAAGCTAATGCAGACATGCGTACGTACAAGGATTATATACACAACATTAAGCTAGTGAATAGAAACTCATGTACAGAAAATATCATACAAAACTTAAGCAAGTGAAAAAAAAAAGCGTATAAACGAGGAATATTATACAAAAACATCGGTCAGTTTACATATACGGCTTCAGGACGTCTTCCAAATCCTTCATCCCCTACAGGCAAGTTTTACGGCACGAATGGAATGCGTAGGTGATCTTTCTCGCCTCTCTCAGCGAGCAGTATGTTGGTCCTAAAGTGTGAGACGTGAAGGAAGGAGGACAAAATGGAGGAAAGAAGTCTGCCAAGCGAGCACAAAGGAAAGTCATTAAATATGATGGGGAAAAAAGGCAAAGAAGCAAGGTGGGTGAGAAGAGGAAGGGATGACTGGATAAAAACGGGAGAAGATTAGACGGTTGGTGAAAAAGAGAGCAGAAGGAGTGTTTGGCGAAAAAAAAAAAAAAAAAAAAAAAAGGAGGGGGGAGGATTGGCTGGTTAATAGACAGAAGAGGTAATTGGTGAAAAAAAAACTGGAGAAGCGGTGATTGGTCAAGAAAGGGAAAGAAAGGGGTTGTTGGTGAAAAAAAGGACAAGATGGGGTGGTTGGTGGAAAAAGCGAGAGAGAGAGAGAGGGGTGGTTGGTGAAAATAAACAAAGGAAGGGATGTTGAGTGAAAATAACACAGAAACAAAGGATGATAGTGAAAATGAAATGGGATTTTTTCAAACTCCTCTCTCCTCAAACACCGTCCCTCCACCCTCTTTCTCTCTCTCTCTCTTTCTCTCTCTCTCTCTCTCAGTCCCCACATATTTCCTTACATTAATTCCCTTCTCTCCTTCGATGTCAGCTTCCAGATCAATTGCTTTTCCAGCATTTTTCTTCCTGGCCTTCCTCTCCTCTCCTTTCCTAGTCCACTCAACGTAAAATCTTTTACAGAAACACTGAATGTCCACAGAATCCTATCTATTTTCTCGAACCCCTGCACTCCACACACACACACACACACACACACAGACACACACACACACACAGACACACACAGATTCAACAGTCGCTGCTGCTTCCCACAGACTACACATACAGTACTGCACCCACTGAAGGAATTAAGTGACCCCGCTCAGCACCTTACACATCTGTACGCTACGTTCATTCTTCCCAAGCTAAGCTACTTCGTCTCGCCAGTCTGGTACTCATCCCTCAACATCACCCAGTGAATCCTTCTGCCTATCAAATATCTTCACGCTCACCAACTCCAACAGTTTCGGAAAAAAAAAAAAAAGTTAATGGCCCCACGCCATAAACACCTGCTTCCCCCTGCGGCTTCCCGTCCCCACCGAGCTGTTTGTCACCACAGTGTACTGGTACCCATCAGAGCCAGAGCGTACCGGTACAAACACAGGATTATAACAACAGTAGTTAGTTTCCCTTACGCCCAGCTTCAGTATCTATGTAATTATATACCAGCAGATCACGTCCTACTTATTTCACTTTTAATTAGTCCATTCCCTACAGGCACTTATTTTTGCTTTTCTATGCATTTACTTTTCGTATTAAAATGCGTAAAGTACATGACTATGTATGTTTTCAGCCCCTGTCTGCTTGTATCAATATACCTCTAATAATAATAATAATAATAATAATAATAATAATAATAATAATAATAATAATAATAATGATAATAATAATAATAATAATAATTATTATTATTATTATTATTATTATTATTATTATTATTATTATTATTGTAGTTATTATTATTTTTATTATTATTATCATTATTCTTATTATTATTCTTATTATTATTATTGTTACTATTATTATGGTGTATGGTAGGATACTTATTGACAGAGTTAGGGAAATAACAGAGGAATTAGTTGGGGAAGAACAAGGAGGCTTTAGGAAAGGAAGAGGTTGTGTAGATCAGATATTCATGCTTAGATATTTAGTGGAAAAGTTTCTAGAGAAGGGAAAGAAGTTGTATGCGGCTTTCATGGATTTGGAGAAAGCATATGACAGGGTGGATAGACAGTGATTGTTGAAAGTATTAAGAATATATGGAGTAGATGGAAAGTTGTTGAATGCTGTGAAGAGTATGTATGATGGTGCTAAGGCTGCAGTGCGTGTGGATGGTAAACTGAGTGAATTTTTCTCTTTGAAGGTTGGGTTGAAACAGGGATGTGTAATGACTCCATGGTTGTTCAATCTGTACATGGATGGGGTAATAAAGAGGTACAAGGTAGGGTAGTGGATGTTGGAGTGGCCCTGGTGAGAGAGGGTAGTGTGTGGAAACTCCTTGTGCTGTTGTTTGCAGATGACACTGTGTTGTTGAGTGAAGACGAAGGGGAGCTCCAAGGCTTGGTGGATGAGTTTGGGAGAGTGTGTAAGAAACGGAATCTAAAGGTGAATGTAGGGAAGAGTAAAGTGATGGTCTTTGAGAGAGGTGAAGTCAGTGAATGTACAGCGAGGTTGGATGGTGAGGAATTGGAAAATGTGAGTACGTTTAAGTACTTGGGTAGTGTGATGAGTAAGGATGGAGGTTTGGAGGGTGAAGTGCTTGAAAGGGTACAGCAGGGAAGAAAGGTTGCTGGTTCCTTGAAACCAGTGATAAGAAACAGGGAAGTGAGCATGGAAGTGAAAAAGTTACTACATAACAGTATTGTGATACCAACTCTAACGTACGGAAGTGAAGCTTGGACGTTGTTGGAAGGACACAAGTCAAGAGTGAGAGCAGTGGATATGAGTTATTTAAGAGGAGCCTGTGGAGTCACATGGAGAGACAGGCTGACGAATGAGGATATAAAGGAGCGTTGTGGTGTGGATGTGGATGTGATAGGAAGCGTTAGGAGGAATACACTGAGGTGGTTTGGCCATGTGGAGAGGATGGAGAGTAAAAGACTGACGAAGAGAGTGTATGTGAGTGAGGTGGAAGGGGGGAGAGGGAGGGGGAGCCCGAGGATGAGGTGGAGGGATGGGGTGGAGAGGTATATGAGAGAGGAGGGTGTGAGTTGGGAGCAGGGCAGTGAAATGGCGGGGGACACGGGGACGTGGAGGCGATTTGTTTGTGGCCACCCCGAACGGGATTAAGGCTTCTGACAATAAATAGATAGATAGGTAGATAGATTATTATTTTTATTATTACTATTATTTTTATTATTATTATTGGAAAATGTGAGTACGTTTAAGTACTTGGGTAGTGTGATGAGTAAGGATGGAGGTTTGGAGGGTGAAGTGCTTGAAAGGGTACAGCAGGAAAGAAAGGTTGCTGGTTCTTTGAAAGCAGTGATAAAAAACAGGGAAGGGAGCATGGAAGTGAAAAAGTTACTACATGACAGTATTGTGATACCAACTCTAACGTACGGAAGTGAAGCTTGGACATTGTTGGAAGGACACAAGTCAAGAGTGAGAGCAGTGGAAATGAGATATTTAAGAGGAGCCTGTGGAGTCACATGGAGAGACAGGCTGACGAATGAGGATATAAAGGAGCGTTGTGGTGTGGATGTGGATGTGATAGGAAGCGTTAAGAGGAACACACTGAGGTGGTTTGGCCATGTGGAGAGGATGGAGGGTGAAAGACTGACGAAGAGAGTGTATGTGAGTGAGGTGGAGGGGGGAAGAGGGAGGGGGAGGCCGAGGATGAGATGGAGGGATGGGGTGGAGAGGTATATGAGAGAGGGAGGTGTGAGTTGGGAGCAGGGCAGTGAAATGGCGGGGGACAGGGCGACTTGGAGGCGATTTGTTTGTGGCCACCCCAAACGGGATTGAGGCGTCTGGCAATAGATAGATAGATAGATTATTATTATTATTTATTCTTATTTATTATTATTATTATTATTTATTAATACTGAAGATGACAAAACAAAAAAGGTTTCAAAGCAAGCCTGAGAACAGTAAATCACCCATGGGGATGAGGGTGGGTTCATGGAATGTGGGAAGTTTGAGGGGAAGAGCAGGGGAAGTCGTTAAGGCATTCAGTAGGAGGTGGGTGGATGTGGCGTGTTTGCAGGAAGTCCGGTACAGGGGTGGATCAGCCAGAAAGATTGTTGGGAAGGACTGTTGCTATAAGTTGTTTTGGCAGGGGGGGACAGACGGATATGGAGGTGTTGGTGTGATGGTTGCGGAGAAATGGGTGGAATATGTTATGAATGTTTTGAGGGTAAGCGATAGGATATTGGTAGTGAAAATTCTGTTGGGAAGAAAGATAGCTGTGATTATATCGGCATATGCTCCACAGGCAGGATTGGATGAATCAGAGAAAGATAGATTTTGGGATGATTTAATACGTGTAGTGGGTGGTATGCGGGATGATGAGATAGTGATTTTGGGAGGAGACTTAAATGGTCATGTAGGTGAAGCAGCATAAGGTTATGAAGGAGTGCATGGGGGATGTGCATATGGTCTAAGGAATGCAGAAGGGGAAAGGATACTCGAGTTTGGGGAGGCAACAGACATGATTGTGTGCAACACATATTTTAAGAAAAGAGACAGTAGGTTAATTACGTATGAGTCTGGGGGAAATAGCAGTCAGATTATTTTCTGGTTAGGAGGGCCGATTGGAGGTTAGTGAGGGATGTTAAAGTTATAGGAAGTGAGGAGTGTGTGCAGCAGCACAAACTATTGATTTGTGATATGGTGCTTAAAGAACAAGTGATGAAAAAGAGGACTTATGTACCTAGGAGGAAAATATGGAAGCTGAAAAACCAAGTAGTAAGGGATGCCTTCTATAGCGAGTTGAGGAGAGTGGTGGCTGAACAGGGAGCTGTAGACAGAGGCGTTAATGAACAGTACAGAGCCCTCAAGAACAATTTCTTGAGAGTTACTGATGTAACATGCGGCTGGACAAGAGGACCACCAAGACATAAAGTAACTTGGTGGTGGGATGAGGGTGTACAAGCTGCAATTAAGGAGAAAAGAAGGCTTTTCCGGGAATGGAAGAAGGGTGGTAGCAAAGAGGAATATTTGGCTGCCAAGCATAGGGCTAGAAGAGAGGTATACAGGGCAAAGTCTGAGTCACAAAGACAATTACTTGATAACCTAAATCATGGGGAAAGGAAAAATATATTTAGGGTGGCAGGTCAGGTGAAGAGGGATAATCGGGATATCATAGGTGAGCAGTGTGTGAAGAATGATGAAGGAAGGGTAGTGGTGAACAGTGAGGATATTAAAGATGCATGGAGAGAGCATTATAACCGGTTGTTGAATGAAGAGTTTGACTGGGACAGGGAAGGTTTGGAGCCAGCAGATCCAGTGTCTGGCCCTTGGCCTTTGATTGATACTACTACTGTGAGTGAGGCAATAAGCAGGATGAGGGTGGGGAAGGCAGCAAGTGTGTCTGGGTTGACTGCCGAAATGTTGAAGGCCTCAGGCGATATAGGAGTGAGTTTAGTCACTGACCTGATTAAAAGGATTATTTATGAGTGTGTTGTCCCAGATGATTGGCTGAAGAGTGTAATTGTAAATGTGTATAAAGGGAAGGGTGATGCCCTGGAAAGAGGAAATTATAGAGGTATAAAGCTTTTAGATCAGATAATGAAGGTAATGGAGAGAGTTTTAGAAGGTATGATTAGAGAAAGAGTGAATATTGATGAGATGCAGTTTGGGTTTATGCCAGGTAGGGGGACCACTGATGCCATATTCATTGTTCGACAGCTTCAGGAAAAATATATTGATAGGAGAAGGGATCTTTATTTTTTTTTTTGTTGATTTGGAAAAGGCCTTTGACAGAGTCCCTAGAGAGGTGGTGAAGTGGGCAATGAGAAAGCTTGGCTTGGAGGAGTGGCTGGTTAGGGTGGTTATGGCCATGTATGTGGGTGCTCACACCCAGGTGAGAGTGAATGGAGATTTGAGTGATGAGTTTTCCGTGAATGTTGCGGTGTGCATCAGGGGTCAGTCCTGAGTCCCATGTTGTTTATCATGGTACTTGAAGCCCTTTCACGTGACTTTAGGGAAACGGACTCCCGTGGGAGTTGTTGTATGCTGATGATTTGGTGTTGATTGCAGAGAATGAAAGGGAGGCGGAGGTAAAGGTTTAGGAAGTGGAGAGATGGTATGGGGCAAAAGGGTTTAAGGGTAAATGCAGATAAAACAAAAGTGATGATATCTAGGGTTGGTGGCGGTACTGTCAAAGACGAGGGAGAGTGGCCATGTGCAGTTTGCCACAAGGGCGTGGGAAGTAATTCCATCTTGTGCGGTGTGTGTGATAAATGGGTGCATAAGAGATGTAGTGGTATCAGAGGTAGACTGCGAGATAATGCTGATTTTATGTGTACGGCGTGCCGGGGTGAGCAGGTGGAGATCGTCAGACGTGAAAGGATTGAACTTGCTGATGAATCTCTTGAGTGTGTGGAAGAGTTTTGTTGTTTGGGAGACATGTTGTGTGCTGGAGGTGGGGCTGGAGCTGGTGCTCTGTGGCTACGGTGAGAAGTGGTTGGAAGAAGTTCAGGGATCTCTTGCCTCTCCTGACATTGAGAGGGCTCTCGCTACGTGCTAAGGGGTCTTTGTATGCAGCATGTGTTAGGAGTGTAATGCTGTATGGTAGTGAGACCTGGGCAGTGAAGGCGGAAGACATTCGCCGGCTCAGACGTACAGAAATGACAATGATTAGGTGGATGTGCAGTGCGTCCCTGCGTCCAAGGCCTGGAGGGGCTGGGTTTACAATGGAAGAGTTGAGAGGTAGGATGGGACTGGAGTGTATTGGTGTTGTGATGAGGAGAGGTAGATTGAGGTGGTTTGGACATGTGGAGAGGATGGGGGATGATAACTGGGTGAGGAAGGTGAGAAGTGTTAATATTGGGGGTGGGGTTATGAGGGGTAGACCGAGAAAGACATGGGACGAGGTCATTAAGTGTGACCTTAGGGTTAAGGGACTGAACAGGGAGGCTGCAACGGATCGTGCAGCGTGGAGAGCCGCCATTAGGTGACCAAGGCCGACACATGCAAGCATGTTGGAGCCTTTAAAAACGAAACGAAAAACGAAAGGATTATTATTATTATTATTATTATTATTATTATTATTATTATTATTATTATCATCATGATTATTAAACTGCCAATCATTCAACACTCCCCTCTCGACCTTCCCACTCCTCAGCCCCTCCAATCCTTCTGCCCTTCTATCCTCTCCAATGCCCACCTCCTCTTGCCCTTCTACCCTGTCCACTTCCTTCCACCTCTGGCCCTTCCACCCTTTCCACTCCTTTCCAACTCAGATTCTTCCAACCTCTCCTACCGCTCCACATCCTACCCTTCCACCCTCTCCAGCCCCCTCCAACTCTTGCTCCTCCATCCTCTTCTGCCCTTTCCGTCCCCTGCCCTTGCACTCTCCCCTGCCCTCTCACCCTCCTGCTCGTTCACCGTCTCCTACCCCACACCCCTGACTCTTCTTTTCTCACTCTCTTGCCCTGACAAATATTCGTTCTCTAAGCACATGGGATGGGTTGTGGAGGGGTGGTGGGTTATTGGGACAGAACTCAGGTTGGGACCTGCATTTTTTTCTTTTATTGTAAATGAACAGAGGAAAGAAAAAGAAATTATGTATTTAAAAAAATGCACCAGAATTCACTTGTCCTCAGTTCAGTCAAAAAAAATTTTAATATCTGGACTTGAACTGCTGTGGACTAAAGTGTGTGTGGAAATTATTATAGGGAACCGAGTTCCTAAGAGATACGGTTCAGGGAATAAAGAAATTCTGATAGGCAGAAGGGACAAAACATATACAATTGGAGAAGATGAGAGGAATTAGGTGCATTATTGCTGTTAAAGTAAGGATAGGTGCGACATGCAGAGGCAGCTTTAGGGAAAAAAAAATGAACACTAGCATAAAGCGGGAACAGAAACAGAGAGGAGAAGGAAAGGAAGCATCCGCAGCAAGAAAGAACAGCAGTAACAGCAACAGCGGTAGTAGCGGCAACAGTAGGAGGCAGCAGCAGCAGCAGCAGCAGCAAGACACACCAGTGGTGGCACCAACAGCAGCAGCAACAAGACACAGCAGCCACATTAATAGCAACCGTTGCAGCAGAAGTAACAGCAACAAGTGTCAGCAACAACGGAAAGAATCAGCAACAACAGCAAGAGTCAGCAATAACAGCAAGAGCCAGCAACAACAGCAAAAGACAACAGCAGCAGCGGCAGCAAGAAACAGTGCCGCGGGGCTGGCTGTCATCACCACTTTCCTCTCTTAGAGATACCACCATTGTTCTCCCCTCCTCATCCTTGCCTCTCCAGTTTTGTGTGTTTCGGAAAATACATTATTGTTTACTTGCTGTTTGTCGAGTTTTTGTGTCGCACCATCTCTTGCCATTTCTCCCTCGAGTATCGTCTCTAAAAGACCACAATTCTTTTATTACATTTCCTCTATCATTTACTTGTATTGCCATATACGTCCATGTTAATAAATGATTCTTTATTTTGTTGTCATCTAATATCCGTACAGTATATGACTCCTTCCTCCTTGGCACCATCTATAGTTAGTCTAACTTAACTTGGAGGAGGCTTTGTCCATTTGCAGCTGTCACGTAGCTCAGGGACAACATAAAACAATGCCAAGTTTCTACATCCTGTTATAGCACCTCTTCTTGACTGGTATCATATGTTTGTGTTAAAGTCTTATTACAGCTCAGCATTCAAGATGAAGAGATGACATTTTTAGGCCGATGAAAGTGGAGAGAATATAGATCCCTGACTTCTTTCATGAGCTGCTAACAGCCAAGGTTCTATATCCCTTCCATAGCAGTTCTTCGTGACTAGCATCGTAATATAGTGTTAATCCTTTTCTGCAATTCACTGTTCAAAATGAAAAGATGGCAATAGGCCAAGTTAACGTTTACAGAGTAAGTCCGTCACTCCTTTCGTACTATGCCATTGCTCTGCTGCTAGCTGTCTCCTCCTTTGAGTTCAGAATCGATATCCAGTCATCACGGTTTTTATGTCAAAGTGTTTGCAGTTGTAGGTCCAGTTCACACTCAGACTGTAGGACCCTCAGCCCATGATGCACTGCCATTTACATCATTGCTACATGCAAACGATTTTATTCAGCTTAAGAGAGACTTTTCAAACTGCAGAGGTTATATATAGCGTTCATTAACTCCTTCACTGGTGTGGGTGCTCTCCTGAGCTGAAAATATTGGTACAGTTGCAGCAATATTAAGTTCTTGTGGCATACAGCATTTGTGCTGTTGGAGTTAAGACTTCATTTTTTTTTTTTTAGTCTCGATAACGCAATGTTTGTTAGAGTGTGCTGTGCAGACATTGCTTTTATAATTATTTTTCATGATAAGTAATACTGCTAGCCACTACGAATACAATTTTTCCATTTTCTGTGTCTATTTGCCTTAGTTTCATTCACCCCACCTTCACAGTGAGAAAGATATATTTACCTACAAAATAAATAACCATAAGTTTATAAATGGTTAGACCTGTAAGGTGTAACCAGGATTCAGGGCTTGACTGGAGAGTGAGTAGGCTGTCTGGCCCATTTCACTGGGCAAGTTACTGATGTTCTCTCTCTTTTGTGTTTTCCCCTCCCTTGTTTTATGGACACACTTCTTAGCCTATTCTTAGGTGAAGAAAAGTCAGAGCAATGATGATGATGATGATGATGATGATCTCATACCATACAGCATGATATACTGTAGTTGTTACATCATACGTTGACATATTATCAGTCTAGTTCGCATTACATAAAAACCACTGAATGAAAATGAACCATCTTGCACTTTTTATTATTGTTGTTGTTTCCAAGGTTATAATACTTGCTTTGGCTTTACTATGGTTAGTACAAATTAACGTATATATAAAATTTCCGATTCCATTATATTTATTACGCATGTTTCCGATGGACACAGTCTCTCTCTCTCTCTCTCTCTCTCTCTCTCTCTCTCTCTCTCTCTCTCTCCACACAATTCTATGTACCCACAGTATCAGTAACGTACACTGAAAGTATCAATCAATTATTCATTTTTTTTCTGAACTACCAGGAAGCTCTTTCACTACGTAGAATATTCTCGTTTGAAAATGCTTATATTTAATCCATCCCTCGGCATTAATTAAAAGACCCAATCAATGCTTCAATCCCTTAAGCAAGGGGGCATAATTCTGCCGAAATTATCCACTTCATGTTTGGAAAACAATTGTAAAAAAGGTTTAAAATCGGTGACATGTGAATCGCTATTTATGTTCGGATACTGAATAATCTCGGACGTACAAATGATACAAATCTCTTCAGTAAATTAAAGGAAGAACGCGAACGTCAAGTAGCTCTCCAGTTAAATAATAAGTTTGAATGAAGGTTTAAAGAAAAATGCAAATTACCTGGGTTTGCTTAGGTCTTCCAATAATTATAGTAAGTCGCAGAATGTGCCAGGCAGCGATATTCTCCTCTGTGAAACAGTTCAAACAACATTAGATCATGACCACAAATTCAAGAAAGGAATGGGAATGGGACATAGAGGGGGGGGGGTTATAACAGAAAATAACATTACGAAGAGCTGAATAGCATTTGTCACTTAACCAATGACCGTTCCATCTTCACTGTAACTAATGGATCCGAATTCTTGGGCCTAACAGTCTTTAGACCATATATAATCCTTTAAATTCTAAGAAAGGACTGGACAGAGCGGTAATTGGCGTTACATGAAAGATAGTGATGTTCTGGATCTGACTTGGAAGAGTAGAAGATATAATCCCCACAGCAGAAAAGAAATAATAGACTTGAGAAGGTCACGTCTTTTACCACGCTCTCAATAAAAGCATTTTTAGTAAGACATAACAACAGCCTAGAAATGAAGGGAGAGGAAGTGATACGAAAAAAGATCTTGATGGAAAGATGAATTTCGAATATCTGGGTAGGATGGATTAAAATTAACCATCAATAAACCAGAATGGCGAAAACTGGGAGAGACCATTGGACAGCACTGTAATAGATTTTAACGATGGTAATAATGATGAAGCTTTCACTGTAACTTTTTTTTTGGGGGGGTCTGACCATCAGAAAAAATAAATATAGTGGGAGAAATTGTAAGGGATAAATCTCCGTATGTTCTGGATTCTGTACAAAATGTATACTATCCAACTTTTCATACTAAGCTCAATTTAGCCACCATTCACCGGACAATCAATTCATGTCGAACCAGGCCTATCAGAAACTGGCCAAACAGATATGTCTTCCAAACACGATGATCAGTCCGAATGAATTTATGGCAGCTGTCTGTCTGATCTCACGACATGCCATTAACACGTCCAAGATTAGTTGTAACCTGATTCAGAGGAGGGGGAGTTGGGGTGGATCTCAGGCAGGGTGAGGGGCAGGAGACAGGGGAAAGTGTAAGGCGAAGGATGCATCTCATTTAGGGTGAAGGACAGCCCATAGTCACAAGGGTGATATGGTTCAAAGGAGGAAGAGAAAGGGGAGACCTCAGATAGGGTGAGAGGCAGGAATGAAGGGAAAAGGTGACCTGATTCAGAGGAGGGATGGATCTCCACCCGAGTTAGGAGCAGGGATAGTCTGATTCAAAGAACTGACAGAAGGACTGGATCTGACAAGGGGATAGGCAGGAGTCAGGGGCCAGGACAGCCATAAGAGTATTTGATTCTTTCAGTCCGAGGGTGGGCTCTGGAAAGGGATGCCTGGCCCCTATGGCACCAATGCACCTGGACGGAGGACCAACCCGGATGCACAAACGTTGCTCAACTAACCCCTTCCCTCATCCACTTGCCGAAATGAGGATGGTGGACTGCAGCGTTAGTATCGTGTGATCTACTTGGTTCATGGCCAAATGAGCCTAGGGTTGCAACTACTACTAGTACTACCACTACTACAATGACGTCGTATTTCATTCTTACTAGACGATTTTATTCAACTTCGGAGACTCATGGGCATGTATTCTCGCCGGTCGAGGAAGCTCCCTAACACGTTTCCAATGCAATTTATATTGTTTATTACGCCTCACTCTCCTTTTCTGTGTTATATAAATCCTTCCAGTATCCCCATGCCCTGCACAGATAACGTACTCAAGGATGTTAGCCAGCTTTATCCAAAAATAAATCGCCAAGAGAGAGAGGTGTTAGGGAGTTTCCTTAACCGACGAGAATACGAGCCATGGAACTAAGGGCGTTTAATACAGCCTCCAGTAACTCCTTCACTACCATACACCCTTCAGAGAATAATAAAACATAAAAAACGTCACCGTGCTGAAGGGGTTAACCTTTGAACGCCAAGAGGCCATTTCAAGGATGATTTTTCCCCAGCAGTAGCTAGGATACGGTATTTAAAATGTCTTGCATCATCACAGGCTACTTGAGAACAGCAGCAGCGGGAGCGGTAATATTATGAAGAGTAGTGGTGGTCGTGATGGTGGAAGTAGCAGGCCCGTAGCCACGGGGGGGGGGGGGCTATGGAGAGGCTTAGCCCCCCAAAACAACTCATTAGCCCTCCCAGAAGTTTTTCACTTAGAAGCGTATATGATTTGCTTACATACAAACCTGGAAAATATACGATAATTCAAGCCAGATATACTAAGTATTCATTCATGACATGATTTGATTCTATACAGCTACGTGGTTAATGACCGTTTTCATATGGTCATGATGTAAATCATTATAATTATGCAAAATAAGCTGGTATAGATTATAGCTGTTAGACCGAAATTTAGTTGAACCCGGTCGTGGTTGAATGATCCATATCAGCGCGGCGGCGGATTTCATGTTTCTATGGCACATGCCGCTAGGATAACGGTGCACAACACCGTTTATAATGCAAACTTATACCGACGAATACACCGTGCAGCCTACCAACCTTGGCCGTCTGGGCCCCGGCACACTAGACAGTAGGCGCAGCGTAGAGCGTCACTCAACTGACAGTGCGAAACAGTATTTTGTGGGACGAGTGATCAGGTAAGCACGTCTTCTCGTAACCTTGATAACAATATCAGTGCCAGTTTGCAGATTGCAAATACTGCCGGAGTTATAATTGGCTTTGAAAAAGGTACGAGTTGAAACTTATGAAAGTTGAAAAAGTAACGAAGCTTCACGTGCAGAGAAAGAATAACGTTCCTTTTGGTAGCAAAAAACTGGTTTCAGCTGGTTTTAGTGCCTACAGTAGTATAATGCAGCATATATTTAGTTCATTATAGTATGTTCATACAATTCATTCTAGAAGAAATATACGTGGAATGAAGAGTATAAAAAAAAATTAAACCCCCCTACGATGGAGATGACCCCTCCAAAAATCAAGTTCTGACTACGGCCTGAGAAGTGCTAGTAGTAGTAGTAGTAATAGCAGTAGTAGCAGCAGTATAGCAGCAGCAGGCCAGCAGCTCTTGGTTCCTTTAATTTATGAACTTAGTCGTCTGCAGGCTGAGTTTGGATAAATTAAAAAAAAAATAGCATGTAGGACGCAAGGCAGAGAAGTAGATAAGTCACTCAAGAACAAGGTTACTGCCTCAGGGGAACAGTATAATAAGTAGGTACATGAATATGAAAATATAAACACTAAATTTTAAAAGCTATTTGCTGTACATATTCCTTTCTCTTTTTTTTTTTTTTTTTACTTCAGATAATCCGAAGGTGAGTAAATAAAAAAGTACAAGCAGGGCCGCGCACAAGGGGTGGAGGGAGGTTAACCCCCCATTTGGAAAGAATGAAAAAATCGATTGAAAATAGTACTAAAAAAGCAATTCATTAAATTAAATAAATCCTGTTAAGAATGTTACGAGACAGAAAAATAATAGAAAAAGTTAAAAAGTTCTACAGAGTATAAGAAAGAATGAATAGGAGCATTCACAAACCTCCAAAAATTTCCCATCTTCACGTAATAACTGTTTGGAAAATAAATTCCTCCCAGGACAAGTATTTTGATGATCTGATGTGCATTAATTCCTTGGTAAATATTCATTCATCAGCAAATTGCTTAAAACTTGTACTGAAGGATAAATCTTTCATTGCTACATATACAGTAAAGCAATTTAGTGTGTTAGTTGTTAGGGAAAAGTTGTGATATATAAACACACATCAACACACTCACACGTATTCACGCACGTGCAAAAGTGTACGTACACACACATGCAGACACAATTACGTATATGCACTCACCCACGCTCACGCACATTCTGACACACACACACACACACACACACACACACACACACACACACACACACAGAAACACGCTCTCATACGTACACGCAAGTGTGTACGCACACACACCCATCCAGACACACAAACACACACGCAAGCGCTGGCACACGCTGACACGCAAACGCGCGCGCGCGCGCGCGCGCTCACTCACTCTCTCTCTCTCTCTCTCTCTCTCTCTCTCTCACACACACACACACACACACACACACACACACACACACACACACACACACACACACATGTATACACGAGCATACACATTATTTTTTTACGTGTCCAACTCTGGGCAAAGGCTTCAAAGCCTATTTCTCGGGGGCAGTGACCTATCCCAAGGCCCAGTAGTCCTCCTACACCTCTACGTGTTACCACCTCGCCACAAACACCCCACCGTCCATACTGGTGTCTCATACAGGATTGGTGTACTGGTATTAGCGAGGGTATTTTTACGACATGCCGGCTGGTCATCTGGTAGGTCAGGAAAGTCTGCTTTTATGAAATTCAAATCCTTAAACAGTTCCCTGTCCTAGCCGGGATTAGATCCTTTTTTTTCTTATATAATGAATGGAGGAAAAAACAAAGGAAAAAAAAAAGTCCATGCACCTAAAGGCATCCTTCATTCATAAAATACTTATAACAATTGGATTTAAAATTGAGAGAATTAAATGCATGTGGGAAGCAACTCTCAGGAAATGAATTCCAGAGAGTAGTAGTTCTGGGGATAAATGATTTTTGATAAGCAGAGGTTCTGCATTGTGGGGGAGAGAGTGTGAGTCCATAGGCGCTCCCAGCTGCCCGAGTATTTCGGGAGAAAATGTGAAGGGGAGGCACAATTGAAGCCCGGTCGTTAGAGCACTTATGGTAAAAATATCGATAAAATAGTGCTAAAGAAGCAGCATCTCTACGTACTGATAACAGAGGAGGGTCCTGCGTTATGGCAGGATTATTGATTAATCTAATGGCTTTATTTTGAATTTTGTCCAACTGCCTCAATGCAACCGCTCCACATCCACTCCACAGTGGTGAACAGTATTCGATCTGAGAATGCACATGACTTTTGTATATTGTGGCCATCTGCTCGTCAGTGAAGAGCTCACGAACTCTGTACATAAGTCCCAGTTTTTTAGAAGCATTTTTAGCAAGGGATTTAACATAAGCTGTCCAGATTAGGTTGGGGTTTAGAGTAACACCTAGGATATCAATTTAGTGGATATGGGAATACTGACATCATTTAAAATTATGTGAGAGTCTGAGGAATTCATTCTATTGGAGAAATTAATGTATTTAGTTTTCTGAGCATTAAATGAGACCAGATTTTTTTGTCCCCGTTGATTAATTTTAGAAAGGTCCTGGTTCAGAGAAATTGCTGTGTTTATTTGGGAATTTATATCAAATTGTGTGAAGGAGGTACTAAATATGAAAGAACTATGAAGGATCGAGTCATCAGCACCAGAGTGTATTGGGTTATGCGTGACAGATAGGAGGTCATTAATATGTATGAGATAGAGGGTTGGCGCCAAAACTGATCCATGAGGTACGCCAGCATTTATGGAATGAAAATGAGAATAAATTCCATCTTCCATGACCGGTATTTTTCTACTATGAATATATATATATATATATATATATATATATATATATATATATATATATATATATATATATATATATATATTATATATATATATATATATATATATATATATATATATATATATATATATATATATATATATATATATATATATATATATATATATATGTCCATCTCTCTCTCTCTTTCTCTGATATATATATATATATATATATATATATATGTCTATCTCTCTCTCTCTCTTTTTCTCTGATATATATATATATATATATATATATATATATATATGAAAATTGTAATGCAGTAGCAATGCTCGAAAGGCAATTTAGGTAAGACAAGGAAGTGAAGTCGCTAATGAAATTGCTCCACATTGGAAAAAAAGTATAATGGTGTTCTTGAGAGAGCATTGCCGTATCGGCCTAGTTCTTCTGGGCTAATGCCGTCAAATTCATAATATCTGAAAAACTTTCGCCTCTCTTTGTTGCGTCCTTCACCTATGATTCTTATATTCATTTCACCAGCCCTACTATCCATGAATTCTACATGATCAGACCACTTAAGCACTCATTATTCAGCTCTTACAGTATCTACCAGACTACGCATCCCTCCACATATCTCCCTTACTTTCATCTCTAACCCAGTACACCACCATACTGCGTTATTGTGCTCAGACAATTCGGTTCCAAGAAGCCACTTAAACTATGTGTGCTATGTCATGAATCTAGTAAAAATCAAGCTATAAAACAGTAATCAGGTATTTGTTGACACTCAAATTCATTACAGTGTTCAATTAACAGACATGGATAGAACATTACACTATAGCATCAGGGAACTGAAACCATCTGACACTGTCGTTTGTAGTGGTAAGCAACATAAAAAATGGTTGACAGATTGATAACCGTGAGATTATCTATCTATCTATCTGTTGCCATACGCCTTAATCCCTTATACGGGGTGGCCACAAATAAATCGCCCCCACGTCTCCTTGTCCCCCGTCATTTCACTGCCCTGCTCCCAATTCACACCTTCCTCTCTCATATACCTCTCCATTCCATCCCTGCAACTCATCCTTGGCCTTTCCCTCCCTCTCTCCCCCTTCACCTCACTCACATACACTTTCCTTGTCAGTCTCTCACTCTCCATCCTCTCCACATGGTCAAACCACCTCAGTGTGTTTCACCTAAAGCTTGCTGTCACATCCACATCCACACCACAACGCTCCTTCACATCCTCATTTGTCAGTCTGTCACTCCATGTGACTCCACAGGCTCCTTTCAAATAACTCATTTCCACTGATCTCACTCTTGACTTGTGTCCCTCCAACAACGTACAAGCTTCACTTCCATACGTCAGAGTTGGTATCACAATAATGTCATGTAATAACTTTTTCACTGCGATGCTCACTTCCCTGTTTCTTATCACTGCCTTCAAGGAACCAGCAATCTTTCTCCCTTGTTGTACCCTTTCAAGCACTTCACCCTCCAAACCTCCATCCTTACTCATCACACTACCCAAGTACTTAAACGCACTCACATTTTCCATTTCCTCATCATCCAACCACACTGTACATTCACTGGCTTCACCTTTCTCGAAGACCATAACTTTACTCTTCCCTACATTCACCTTTAAATTCCGTTTCTTACACACACTTCCAAACACATCCACCAAGCCTTGCATCTCCCCGTCGTCTTCACTTAATTACCTATTAAACCACAAGACATCATAATTTGGTTATATGGTTACCACCCAGCGTAGTAAATGGTCTTCTGGTGTAGCAGGAAACCATTTGGCTTGTCATTCAGTGTAGAGTCACCCATCGGCAGAAGGAAGAGGAAAGAATGAATGAAAGAAAGGCAGAAGAGGAAGGAAGGAAGGACGGAAGAGAGGAGAGGGCAGGCACCCAAGAGCTGCACTACGTGGAGCAAGCGGATGATGGGCTGTCTCACTTACCACTAATATATATATAGATAGATAGATAGATAGGCAGATAGACAGATAGGATGAATAAGTTCCTCCTCCATTTTATGTTGAGCTAGGCATGTCTTATTTTGGCACACGTCTCATTTAATAAAGCAAGGCCTGCTTCGGACCAACAGCGCCCCTGAACATCCACAACGAAGCATCCAGTTTCCTGGTTGGTCCCAGCACCATCACACTAAAATAAGCTAGAATTACAGGCACACGTTCAATTACATTACATTTTTTATATAATATAAGCACTACACAGATCACAGCAATGTAGCTGTCAGTATCTGACCACTATACCGGGGTTCCTCCAACTCATTCGCGTCTTAATACGACGATGTAAACAAACACAGTGGTGCCACATTTACCAAGACGCCACAAGTCGTATAGTACTTGCGTGAAGCCAATTGTACATGCATGTCCGCGAGAGTACAATTACGCACAGGCAGACACACAGATACTCAGACGAACTCACGCACACGCATGTACACCCATAGGCTGACACACACACACACACACACACACACACACACACATACACACAATCTCTCTCTCTCTCTCTCTCTCTCTCTCTCTCTCTCACCGCCAGCATAAACAACATGGAGACCTGCGTGGATGACTTGTCGTGTCATGGTTGGATGGACGCGGAAAAGGGGTGGGGGTGATATGATGAGAATATTGTTGTTCCTACCTCTCCTACCGTGTGTGTGTGCGTGTGTGTGTGTGTGTGTGTGTGTGTGTGTGAGAGAGAGACAGACAGACAGACAGACAGACAGACAGACAGACAGAGAAACAATTATACAAACAAACAATAAAGAATCATACAATCAGATACAAGAAAACTGAAACAGGCAAAAAACAGTCATAGTGAGAGGCAGACGAGTACAAACATACATACTGACAGACAAAAACAAACTTAGAGGAAGACAAAAACAAAAAACAAGGACAGAGGGAAAAAAAAAACAATAAAACAGACAGGCAGACAGCCTAAAATAAATAATCATTCAGACAGACACAATCATACTGAGACAAAAAACGAACAGTAATACAGACAGAAAGACAAAAAAAAAAAAATAATACAGAACCACAGAGAAAATCATATTGAGAGACAAAAAACTATCAGTACTACAGAGAGAAAGGCAAAAAACTAACAATAAAACAGACAGACAGACAAACACAAACAAGCAAGCATGTATGCAGACAGAAAAAAAAAATCATAGACAGAAAGACTGCCGGCCATATTCTTAAAAATAATTCCTTCCCTAAACTTTTCATTCCATTTGAAAGATTTTTCTTTCCCTTCAATATGCTTAAGGATTTCCTTGAAAAGGAAGGAAAAATGTTCAGGTTGGTAGCCCTGTTAAACTAAAATGACCCATCCTGCTGATATTTGGTATGGTGGAGCGTTAGATTTAAAAACTGATACATCAAAACACGCATATCTCGTGCTGGATAATGGAAGCACAACACATTTGAGATGTGGGAGGTCGCCACCACATCCATACTGTTGGTTTGTATTCAGCCATAAATGCCATTCTGTCCAACACCGCAGCGGTGTTCACTCCTTAAGACAATATTTTGATAAGTTATATTCGAGGAATATTATTATGCTTAATGTTGTTATTAGTAAGTGTAAGAATCACTTGTTAACGTCCGTCTCGTGTACTAGCATGGTGGTGCTCACATCTTCCAGCTGGAAGACATGAGCCGAACCACTCGTGTGACCTTGACGGCAGATTTTCCTTTTTTCGGGCAAACTAAGAAGCAAAATGTTTCTTGAAAAGAATCCTCGTGTGACCCTGGCCATAATGTATAATATTTATCAGTGTCAGATCATAAAAGACTGGATGAATATCGGGGGTAGTACGTCGTCTGCTCTGTTTATGTCTGGCTAATTATGTCAGCCGACATAGGTAACTCTTTTAAAGAGATGCAAATAGCGCTTAAACATTAGTATAGCGTTGTAAACTGCATCAATAAAATTATACAGTAACTTCCGTCAACATTTTAAATATACATAAGACAATGAACCACAACAGAAAGCACAAAACTTATGAAGGAAGTTTTGAAGAGACGGGTCAAGGAATTCCTTCAAGTTCCAATAATTTCTGCTGCCCAGAGGAAAAATCTTTCCCTTCGAGCGGCTCAGGAAGGGAAGGAATTTTTTAAGAATACCAATTCAGCTAAAGCTTTCCTTCCCATGCCTCTACAAGGGAAAGAAATGTTTAAGAATACGTCCGTGAGTGACAGAGACAGAGACTGTATGTGTGGAGGAGACAGTGCTAGTTTGTGCGTATATGCCTGTGCATGCGTGTGTGTGAGTATGTGTGTGCTTGAATTTATGTAAGTGTACAGTATAGGATATGCATACTTAGGTGTGTGTGTGTGTGTGTGTGTGTGTGTGTGTGTGTGTGTGTGTGTGTGTGTGTGTGTGTGTGTGTGTGTGTGTGTGTGTGTGCAGGAGGGTGTGAGATAAGGGACCAACTGTGTGTGAAGAATAATTCTGAAAAAAGTGCCACTGTTTTAATTGGAGACGTGTGTCACTATGCTAGAAGGTGTAAATGAGAGAGAGAGAGAGAGAGAGAGAGAGAGAGAGAGAGAGAGAGAGAGAGAGAGAGATCGCAGGAGGGAAAAGGAGAAAGAAAAAAAAACATGAAAACGATAGGGAAGGTGGAAAAGGAGAGAGATGGTTGTGAGGACAGGCTATTAATGGAGGTTAAAAATGATTGAACAAGGAGAGAAGGGGAAATTACAAAGGTAAATACCAGGATATTGGACAAGACATATTTGTGGGAGACGCACAACAGGAGAAAAATGAAGGTGGTGAGAGGCAGAAAGAGAAGGGTGACGGAAACGGATAAACAGTGTAACTAGAGAGTGATAATGGGTATAGAACCCTTTTATGGTCTGGGCTACTCTAGTATTCCATTCCAGCTGACATAAGATGCTTTAATTCATCTAGAATTGTTGAAGCCTGGGAGTGATAATAGTAGAGTCTGACAGCGGACACGAGATGACTTTATTTATCTATGAATAAGTCATATGAGTCAGGGAGTGTTAACCCCGTGACTTAGGTAACGTATTGTGTTGGCTTATTATTGCTGTCTCCACACGAATTTATGACAGTGATGGCAAAGGTGATGTGACCGAGACAGTTTCTATGCTTGTATGAACGTATTTATGTATGCTTCATAACACATAAGTCATGAATGCCTGATGTGCTTTGCCTCAAACGTGACCCATTCATTGTGTGTTGAGCATGAAGAAGTAATTAAATTTTGTTGCTGTCGATCAGTGGTCCAGTTCAACGGTCAAGGGCGGAATTCAGGTCGCTGAGTTATCTCATTATACTTAATCTGATTTGAATCGATCTTGTCGCCTGCACTGTGTGTAGGGTGGAAAACAGTGATTAAATTTGGTGCAGTCAGATGGATTGTCAACGCCACGGGTTAAAGTCAAAGTTTGAGCGTGCAGTAACTGTAGTGTATAAGATATTTATACCTATCTATCTATCTGTCTAACTGTCTATCTATTTATCTGTCTACTTACCTATATCTATATCTATCTATCTATATACGAGTATATATATATATATATATATATATATATATATATATATATATATATATATATATATATATATATAGTATCTCAGCCGTTTCAGTGTCCACTGCAGGACCGGCCTATCCCGACCGAAGCGGGGTCGATACAGCTAATGTATCTGTACCAAGTGACTTAGGCTGTCTGTTAGAGATTGTATGTAGGGTGAGAAGTGCTTGTAAGTGTAATTGCAGTGTTGTAGTGGCTTTGGACGTGTGTGTAGTCTGTGAACCAAGTGTAATCGGCCCGCGCAAGCCGACTGGGTGCAAGCATACTTTATAGTATGCGACACTGGTTCAACTACAGCACCCCTTATGTCCGCCAATGTAGTATGTGGCCAGAAGAACGCTCCCAAAGTTTATTACCCTGGCGGGGGCGAACCCTCGTTCTTCAGTGTACGAAAACGCACACTTTAGCACTGTTATATATGGATAGATATGTAGGTAGATAGATAGATACAGTAGAGAGAGAGAGAGAGAGAGAGTAGATGGTACGAAACCAATAACTAACTCTAAAACATCGAGAACTCCTTCATGAACTGGGTAATGTATTTAGTGAGAAAAAATATATAATCATGAATACATTACCGAACTGAAGCAATGAAAAACAAACTGGGAGAGATGCGGAGGAAAGATGATATGTGACCAAACCTGAAATGTAGAAATGAATATATAAAGTAAAAAAAAAAAAAAATGTTGAATGACGCAGAGGACAGAGGGGGTGGAATGTGAAACGGATATGGGATATGGAAAGAACAAAACTGACGAGAGGGAGAGAGAGATGTAAAGAGAAGGAGAAATAACGTGTGTCCTAAGAGTACGGAAAAAAAAGGGAAAATACTGGAAAAAGAAAGAGAAGGGAGAGCTGCAGCCATAATACAAGGTTCTTATGGGAAGGGAAAGACAAAGAGAGAGAGAGAGAGTAAAGAAAAAAGACATCGAAAAAAAAACGAGATGAAGGATGTGAAGAGGCAAGGTGGTATGTGGTAAAATACCGAATGATGAAAATTAAGCGTAGCTGATATTAAACTACAAAGAACGGAGTACTGCAAATAGGAAAGCCCGATAAAGCCTGCAAGGAGAACGCTAAATGAAATGATAGGGAAATACAGAGATGAAGAGAGAGAGAGAGAGAGAGAGAGAGAGAATTGTCTTTTTTTCTGTAACTGGTACGTTATTGCGCGTTTACCTTAACTCTGCAACTATCTTTAATTCCTTACAGCCCGGTTGACGGAAAAGTGTAGTAAGACTGAAGGACTGATGTGATTAGTGACCAAGCAGATTCATGCTTACCTCATAACTGAAGCTCATCAGATATCATACAACCACGACTCATACAAAAGCTCCGGGAGTGACAGTTCAGACAGATGAGAACAAATCGACTTCAGTAAATTCTTGTAGGTCATTAATGTATTGTGTATCGACATAGCAAACATATGAGTGTCATGCAGGGGAATAATAAGCTTTAATATGCAAAATTAATCATTAAAGATGTGTTAGAGACAACAATACGATCCAAGACTTACTAACATGTCTCTAAGGTAGATGCATTAACCGCATCACTACGATGGCTGTGTGTGTGTGTGTGTGTGTGTGTGTGTGTGTGTGTGTGTGTGTGTGTGTGTGTGTGCCTTGTGACAATTCTCTTCAGTACAAGAGCGCCTTGTCACAAAACCTGTATCTAACAATTCCATTTCGCAAAGTCTCTGCCTAAAAAATAGGATATTAAAATAGAAAGACCGAAACCAGACGTCTTCGTAATGAAATAATTAAAGCACTGGGGGAAACTGATATGGTGGAGCTTTTGTGAGACAGTATCAGCAAAAAGTATAATAGTAATAACTGTAGCCTCCGGCCCATCTGGAACGTGAACCCGATGCACTACGAAGGGTGATCAGAAAGTAATGACAGTTCGTGCTATAACATGAAAACCTTGAATGATGGGAGGTAGGGGAGCAAGGAGAGTGCAGAGTTGCCTGTCCTTACGAGTTTGAACTTGTCGCCGTATGCCTGACTTTTCTTGTTTTATTGTTGTGAGTGAATGCTTCACTCTTGTTTTTGCTCTCTGGCCAGAAACATGGATTACTCGAAAGAAGGCTGCAGGTTCTACATTTTTACTAGGTGGAAACTGGGAAAGAAAGCAACAGAGATTCGAGGGGAATTATTACAAGTTTATCCAGACACTACTCCTTCCCTGGAAACTGTTTCCCGCTGGATTCGTGCTTTCACAGCAGGAAAAACTGAATTGAAAGATGAACAACGCTCTGGACGCCCCCGGACATCCGTGACCGAAGCAACAACTGTCCGTGCACGGTCCATCATTGACGAGGATCCAACTGTAACTCTTAGGTTCTTAGCCTTGGAGCTTGATATCAGTTATGGGAGTGCATATGACATCGTGCATGAACAATTACACCTGAGGAAGAAGTGTTGTCGATGGATACCCCATTTGTTGACTGATGAGCAAAAGGCTGAACGGGTGAGGATTTGTCGTGGCTGGCTTGCTGAATTTGAACCAAATGGTCTAAAAAACGGTTCTCAGATGTTGCTACTGGAGATGAGTGTTGGATTTCATTCTTCACAACCCGTGACAAGCAGTCAAACATGGTGTGGTTGGGCGATGAAGACCCTCGACCTCAGATTTTGAAGGAAGGATTTCGCAGCCGGAAGCGCCTTTTCACCATCTTTTTCAATTCTCAAGGACCAATATGCGTGGATGTGATGCCTGAAAAGTCCACTATCACAGCCCAATACTACACAGACCAGGTCCTTCCACAAGTCTTGGAACACAAGGCCATCACCGCACCAACCCGCCATCGGTCTCGCCTTTTGCTGCACCACGACAATGCTGCACCCGACAAAGCTCGCCTCACTATGCAGTACCTGGAACAACAAGGTATAACTCTGCTCCCCCACCCACCCTACTCCCCTGACCTGGCTCCCTGTGACTTTTGGTTGTTTCCAAAAATTAAATCTGCCATCGCTGGGAAGCAATTTCATCGCATCCAAGACTTGGCACGGACCGTCAATTCAGAACTCCGAAGTATACCGTCTTCAGAGTACCACGCTTGCTTCATGAAGTGGAGAAAGAGAATGGAACGCTGCATAGAGGTTGGAGGGGAGTACTTTGAAGGAATGTGAGTCATAGTTTGATAGTTCTTCATGCTAATAAAAGTTTATGGACTCACTGTCATTTCTTTCTAATCACCCCTCGTACTTGCTATGTTACCCTCCTCCTGTAGTCCAACATTTCTCTTTCTCAAGACAGGGAAGAAGCTGCGGGACGTTTGTGCCATTGGATAGCGGAGCTGCCCCTCAATATCCGTGAAATTTGTCTGAAATATGCATACGTTAATGTATGCAATGGATAAGAAAAATTTAAAGAGGATTGCCATGAAAGGAAGGTGATGAAAATCGTGATCTATCTACATCTATATACCTAGGCTGCTTCCCCCAAAGAAGGGACGTAGTTGTGACAGGACGACATACTCCTAATGTACTCATCCACACACACACACATTTTATTCGTATCTTAGCCCCAAGGAGAGAAGGGACAGATCCTCACTGCACCACACCGCACGAGGGTCAACTGAGCAGTGCAATCAGCGACATCGGCAGCCTGGCTCGACAGCAAAGCTGGTTTACCCTTGCCACATCATAATGGACCCATCCCTTACCCACACCTGACCTGATCAGCTGATCAGAATATCGTGATAATAAGGGAAAATGCGACGGCTGTGGTGACGTGAGAAAGTGAGTGACAAGTAGGGGGACTGGACAACAGGGCATGGTGTATGAAAAAAAAAAAAAAAAAAAAAGTCGTGTATCATTGGAAATGCAACTAATGTAATCTCTGAGGGAAAAGTAATTAAAGAAAAAAAAACGAAATAATATGATGACAAGAGTGGAGATGAGAACGAACAGTAAAGTGAATGATATTGATGTTCGATGAAGTTGTAGGTGAAGGGGGAGATTCACAGTACTATAGTAAAATTAATAAATAAAAGGATGATTTTATGCTTAAAGGTGAGGGAACAAGAAGAAAGAACAACGACAATATTGAAAAAGATAATTTTGTAAGCTAAGGTGTTGTTAAGCAAGAAAGCAATATATGTGAGACAAAGAAAAATGGGTGAAAATAATATACCTCTCTTTGTTCTGCACAGTTATTCGAGTATCCTATATTCCACCTAATATCAGACTTTAATTACACAATTCAGCTGAGAGCGAGAATAGAAGCCCGGGAGTGTAATACCAATACGAATACCATTAACCCACACATAGCCAGAACAATAATGGTAGTTTATTTGATACTAATATTCTAGTTATCGCCTGACGACTTTTTTCGGTTGGGAGTGAGTAGTAAGAACCTGAGAATATTAAAGGCTGACTCAGGAATAAAAAGACTGAGATACTACGTCGAAGGTTTGAGGAAAGGATGTGAGAAATGATGGAATGTGTGAAAGAAAATGGGAGTGATAATAGTGAGATAATGTAACTGTAAAAAAATATTGTATTAGAAGAGAGGCACTGAAATGTGTTAGAAGTTGAGACAATGTAAATGGTTTTGACAGTACGAAAAATAGCAATATGAAAGGGCAAATTGTAAGAGGTAGATGGGCGACGGTGAAATGTATGCGATGTCGGTATAAAAAGTGAATAAAGGAACAAATGAAAATTAAAAAAAACGAGAGATGCTGAAATGTGTTGAGAGTTTTAAGAGGCAACTTAAAAAAATGTGGAGACGGAGAGACCGATGGGAGTGAGAGGTGGAAGGAAGGAAGGGGACTGAAATGGAAGGAACATAAGCTGACAGTAATGATGAGTGGTTGCGGCTGCTATGTGTGTGTGTGTGTGTGTGTGTGTGTGTGTGTGTGTGTGTGTTTTAGGAGGCTGCCCTTTTTTAAGCAATGGTAGGTAGAAAAAGGGTGGCAGTACATTTATGGGAGGTACAGTAAATACGAGGTAGAGTGTGTCTGATGGCAGGGAGAATATGTCGGGGAAAGTGCGTACAGATACCTGACTTCATGAGAACAAA
The DNA here is from genome assembly GCF_032717465.1 of Coenobita brevimanus. Lineage (NCBI taxonomy): Eukaryota > Metazoa > Arthropoda > Malacostraca > Decapoda > Coenobitidae > Coenobita > Coenobita brevimanus. Next base: position 7,504,686 of record NC_137031.1, read on the forward strand.
GCGTGACTGATCCTACACGAAATAAAGGAAGGCAAGGCAGGGAATGCAAGAAGCAACTCTAAAGGATATAGAATTCTGTAGGATGCTGCTTGTGTGTGTGTGTGTGTGTGTGTGTGTGCTTTGGAGTTGTCTCTTCTTTTCACGTTTGCTTTGTGTCTGTGTCTGTGTCTCGGTGTTGTGGCTCCGTGTCTGTCCACAGGTTGTGGGTCTGTGTCTCTATGAAACGGTGTTGTGTCTCTGTGTACATCCAAAAGCACTAATTTCTTCCCCCTTGTAACCGGAGTCGCGGCCAGTGATACCATGCGTTCGAACACCCCACATTCACCGCCCCTCCCCCAACCACACTGTAAACATTGTTGGATAGATGTGGAACGGCCAAACCTGGTGATGTTATGGTGTATTATGATTGTTTTATTAGACAATCAGAACCAGTAGGGATAAGTATATACAAGCATTTAATGTATAATACTGTGCTGTTACCACAACATAAAAGAAAGGCATGGAAATGAAAGACCTACAGTATATTATGTTATTGTCTATATACTTACGTCCTATATTTTAATGTTGCAAATAAGTATAGAAAAGTGAACTGCATCTGTTGAAAGATATGATATCATTTCTCATACATTCTCACTCCCACCACCACCACCCTTCTCTCTGGGTTCCTGTCTCCACCAAACACATCTCTTATCCTCTCGTCCACCACTCACACCCATTGTTAAACAAACTAATGATGAAATGATCCGTCAGGTATTGATCATATTAATAGTATCATACACCTCTGTATTAAGCACCAACACACCAGTAATATACAGTACTTCGGTATACTTGCCAGCTATTTCATCCTGTTATAAGCTGTAACGTGACATACGCACCGCAAGTTGGATCTTGTGTTACAAGGACTTACGGTTGTTTTTCGTTAACACAGGTTGTGTATGGTTTTGGACGTCCATTGATTCATATTAACGTGGTAGTTTAAGCCTTACATTATAAACACATAAGGGTTATGTTCCTGTTATTATTGGATGAACCAAACGAATCATGGCTCGGTTGTGACGAACCACAAACTCTCTGATTTAATGAAAATATTCCGACCTCCTGTCACAACAATGACACAGTGTCTTTATGTATACGACTGACCCACGTTCAGTCGTATACATAATGACTTTGTTTCACTTTTGCGACAAGAGGTCGGAATATTTTCGTTAAAACAGAGAGTCGTCAGAGCTGATCCCTGATTCGTTTGGTTAATGCAGTATATACAGGAACATAAACCTTACATGTTTATGATGTAAGGCGTAAATTGTCACGTTAATATGAATTGATGGACGTCCAATACCACACATAACCTGTGTTAACGATAAACAACCGTATGTCCTTGTAACACAAGGTCCAACTTGCAATGCTGATGTCACGTAACAACTTACAACAGGACGAAATAGTTGGCAGGTATACTGAAGTATTGTGTGTTATTGATTTGTTGGTGCTTAATACAGAGGTGTATAATAATATTAATATGATCAATACCCGACGGGTCACTTCACTATCTTTGTTTACGATGGTTAACAAGTAGTGGGGGACGAGAGGATAAAAGGCGTTTGGTTGATACAAACCCAGAGAGAAGGGTGGTGGAGATGGGAGCGAGAATGTATGAGAAAAGACATCACAACTTTCAACAGATGCTGTTCACTTAACTATACTTATTTGTAACATTATATACGACGTAAGTATATAGACAATAACACATAATACACTGTTGGTTTTCTTTCATTTTCGTGCCCTTCTCATATGTTGTGGATAACAGCACAATAATGTACATTACCGGTAAATACCTTTATATACTGACCCCTGCTGGTTCTGATTGTCTATAAAAACAATCACGACACATTGTAACATCACCAGCTTTGGCCGTCCCACATCTATAACATTTACACTGTGGTTGGGGGAGGGGAGGTGGGTGTGGGGTGTTCGATCGTCTGGTCGTTCACTGGCCGCGACTCAGGATACTAGGGGGGGGGGGGAATTAATGCTTTCGAGTGTACCTACGTATGTTTGTGACCGCGTCTCAGTCTGTCTCTCCGTCTCTGTCAAGTCGGTGACGGTGTCTTTGACTGTCTCTGTCAGTCTCCTTCTCCTCTATGTCAGTGGTTGTCTCTCCTGTCACCATCCCTCTCTGGTAGTCAATCCCTAGCCATGTTTTTTTTTTTTTTTTTTTTTTTTTTAAGGCCAGTTACCCCCATTTCCTACTTCTTTGGCTTCCCTTGCTACAGTGTCATTTTTTCTCCTCTCTCATATTTTATTATTTAATTTTCTCACCTGCTAGATCTCTCCTCCTTCCAACTCATGTCTGATCTAATACTTACACCACCACTTTACTTATTTCTTAAATACTCATGTACTTCTCTTCCTCTCTTGCTTCCTCTCGCACTTTTCATTCTCTTCTGGTCTTTCTCCCACCCCTTCCACTCTCCCTTTTCACTGTATACTTTGATTCACCCTTTATCCTCTTCCTTCTTCCTTAGAGATTTATTCATCGCTATTTCTGCCACCTCCCTCCCTTAGACACACGCAAACATAGACACACGCACGCACACTCGCACGCGCACAAGCTCAAACTCATGGACACATTCACACATAAATCTATGTAGCCTACACACACACACACACACACACACACACACACACACACACACACACACACACACACACACACAGCCAGTGGGAAGAAAACTAAAACCTGCGTTACAGACTGGTCGTGTCAGGGTTGGATGGGGGCGGGGAAGGGGGAAGGGATGATATGATACTGAGAACATTGGTGCTCTACGTCTCCTGATGATAGAGAGAGAGAGAGAGAGAGTGAGAGAGAGAGAGAGAGAGAAAGGGAGGGGACAGACAGACAGACAGACAGACAGGCAGACAGACAGGCAGACAGACTGGCAAACTGAGAGACAGAGACTGTATGTGTGTGGAATGAATGACTGTGTGTGTGTGTGTGTGTGTGTGTGTGTGTGTGTGTGTGTGTGTGTGTGTGTGTGTGTGTGTGTGCCTGCAGGAGGGGTTGTGATTTGTGACTAACTGCGTGTGTCAAGAGCGGACTAGGTACAACGCGACTGTTTTAGTGGGGGGGGGGGTGTCTGTACGCCGTGTCGTGGGATTATGAAAGAGAGAGAGAGAGAGAGAGAGAGAGAGAGAGAGAAATAGGGGGAGGAGAAGAGGGGAGATAGAAAAAAAAAAAAAGATATGAGGACGATTGGACAGGTTGAAGAGGAGAGAGATGGTTGTGATTATAGTCTATAAACAGAGGTTAAATGGAGGTTGAAACAGGAGAGGGGAAGAAATGACAAAGGGAAATACCAGAATACTGAACAAGACAAGTGTTTATTGGAGACTCACAACAGAAAATGAAAGTGGAGAGAGACGGAATGAGCAGTGTGACGGAAACAGGAAAAGGGTGTAACTTGAGAGTGATAAGTAAAGGGGATATAACCCTCTCATGGCCTGGACTACTCTAGTATTTTATTCCATCATGACGTCAGATTATTTTATTCAGCTGAAATTACTGAAGCCTGAGAATGTTAATAGCCTACTAGAATCGTTAACCCTCCCATGCTCGGGACAACAGAGAACGCCAGACAAATTTATTAAGTACGCGTCATAGGAATCTGAGAGTGTTAGCCTCTTGACTTAGGTAACGTATTCTGATGGCTTATTCTTGCTGTCTCCGCACGAATTCATTAGCGACAGTGAAGACGTAGGTAATGTGATCGATACAGTTTTTATGTTTGTATCTATGCATTTATGTATGACTGTTAAAATAATAAGCCATGAATTCCTGATGCGCTTTGGATCAGACTTGGCCCATACATAGTTTTTGGAACTACTAAGAAGTTACTCGATTTTGTTGCTGTCGATCACTGGTCAAGGTCAAAGGTCAAGGACGAATTTCTGGTGGCTTAGTTATCTCATGACAGCATGATCTAATTTGCATCGATCTCGGCACCTGCACTGAGTGTTGAGATGAGGAGAAGTGATTTAACCTGGTGTAGACTGGTAGAAAATCAAGTCAAAGTTTGAGAGTGGTATAACTGAGCTGTTTGAGCACTTCTGAAGACCCCCAAATTCCCGGAATGGGTCAGTAGCGCGGGAAAAATAAATAGTTCCGCGTTGTGCCGGTAGTCACCACTTGCTTTCAGCCAAGTCCATAGTATGGACTTTGGCGTATAGTTTGGTGAATTATTCTGCCATGTGGTATCGCGCTGAGAGGGTCGAGTTCATATTACTGGCATTTTTTCTTTGTCAGTGCACGTAACTTCTGCGATTCTCGTTCTCAGACCAATATGGCAAATTTGAATGAGCAAAGAGTGTTTATTATATTTGTGTTCTCTCTCGCGAATACTGCGGCTGAGGCAACAACAATGCTTGAGGAAGATTTCAAGGAGCACGCATGGTACGTGCGTTTTAAGAAAAGCAACATGTCAGTCCAAGACTCTCCACATCATGGCCGTCCTTTTGACCTCTTAAACAGATGAAAACATCGAGAAAATTCGTGAGACATCCTTGGCCGATGGCCATCGCACTATTGACGAACTAGTGGATGCCACAGGCGTTTCTTGGAGTTCAGTTCAATGGTTTTTGAAATAAGACTTGGATATGTACAAAGTCCCTGGAAAATTCCTATCCCGTCTTCTACCAGATCAAAAACGCAAATCGTGTGAACGTGTGTCAGAACCAGGAATGACAGTTGAGAAATCACCCAGAATTTCTTTCAAATGTCTTTAATGGTGCCGAGACCTAGATTTACGGGCATGACCCCGAAACCAAGCACCGGTTCAGTCAGTGGAAGACACCATCATCTCCAAGACCGAAAAAAGGTCATCAGGCCAAGTCCTACATTAGGAAAATGTAGACCTTGTTTTCTGACATTGAGGGAGTTGTCCATAAAGAATTTGTTCCCCGTGGATAGACTGTGAACCAGCAGTTTAACATTATAGTCCTGAGGCGCCTATGGGAAAGCATCAGACACAAAGGTCCAACGATATGGTGCACCCAGAATTGGTGTCACGACAGCACCCTGTCACACAGTGCGTCTTCAGTTCAGCAATTTTTGTCCCCCTCCCTCAAAAGAAAAAAAAAAAAGTTGTTCGTGCCCCGCATCCCCTGTACTTCGCAGATCTTGCTTCCTTGGAACTTTTTCTTCCTGCCCTAGATGAAGTTAGAAATGAATGGCAAAAGATTCGACTACTCAGGAAAAGTCCAGAGAAAAAAAAAGCAAGAGTCTCTGGACAGGGTGGTAAAAGACGACTACAGGAAGTGCTTCCAGGAATACAGAAAAGTTCTTGGACATGTGTATAGCTTCTCAAGGGGAACACTTCGAAGGGAACTAAAATGGATTTGCTGTAAGTTTTGTAATGATGTTTTCTGTAGACAATTCCGGGAGTTTGGGGGTCCCCTTTTCATCTGTTTGTCTGTCTCTCTCTCTCTCTCTACATATATATATATATATATAGATATATATATATATATATATATATATATATGTATGTATGTATATATATATATATATATATATATATATATATATATATATATATATATATATATATATATATATATATATATATAAGAATCCCTCCATTATCCGATGTAATAGAGCCAAAGGCATGTCCGGATAGTGATCCTGTCCGGATATTGGGCCCCAGCCTCCTGGACTTGTACTTATGGACCCTAACTCAGAAAAACACCTATAGAACTCCCTCTGGACATGCATTGCACCTATTTAAGACCCAAATCACATCAATAAGGGACATAAAAGACTGAAATAAATGCAAAAGAACCATAAAATGAGGTTTTATAGGCGAGTTTATACAGTATTAAACATTCTGGGTACTTACAAGTCCCTGGCTCCTGGACTTGTTTGAACCACCAGTTTGCAGTCCACAGTTAATCCTCTGGGCCCGGATACTCGAAGCTCACGTAAGTTGCGTGAGCGACGGGTCATGTAACTGACTTACGTTCAAGTAGCTTACAATGTGTCTACAATCCCAGTTACAGGCCATACTCGAAACATATTTACTTGCAAGTATCTCCTCCCGCTTGTAAGTCTTTCACGTAAAGTTGGTTGTTGGCGGGGCTCTTGTAGCCAATCACAGTGCAGTTCCTTACTGGCTTTAAAGAAGGGTTGCCAATGCTATAGCCAATCACAGGACAGCCAGCTGATGCGACCAAAACAAACGACACGTCAGCACTCGCAGATAAGGCCAAGTGGGCACCCCAGCCGGTGACGCAGCCGATTATACCCGCTAACAGGACAGGAAGGACGATGGAGCCTACCGGAACAGCAACAGAGCCAGCCGCAAAGAAAAGGAGACCCAGTTTCACCGATGATGAAGTGATGGTGATAATACGAGAGGTGGAGAAGAGGAAGGACGTGATTTTGGGTAGCTTCTCGCCTACTGTTACGACAAAAGCCAAAAACCTTGCTTGGGAGGCTGTGGCACTACAAGTCAACGCCATTAGTAGAGTCAGGAGAGACAGCAGCGAAGTCAGAAGAAAATTTACTGACTTCAAAACTCAAGTAAAAAAGAAGGCAGCAGCGATAAAGAAGGAGCTCAATAAAACAGGTAAGACCATAACAAACTAAGAAAATTGATAGTACTGTACCTCAGAGTTTAAGTGTGGTAAATTCCCACAAAACAAAGAAACTTGATTCCTTTAACATTGCTTACCTATGAAGCCATAATGTCACTGACATATAAGCTTTAATTACCCTAAGTTATGGCAACTTTACCATTTAGTCAGCCAGCGATATCCTTTCCTTTGTGGTAAACTTGCAGAAGGGTTCCTTCTTTGCATTTTTGTTTTATGATTCTTTGAATTAATTTGTTAAGCAAACTGCTTTCAAGAAATCAATTGGTGGACATGGTTAGGCTTTTGGGTAGGGGAACAACAAAAATTTTTTGTTGTATAACTGAGGCTCAAAAGAAATCTAATTATGTCAGAAATAACAGAAAAAAAAAAAAAAAAAAACTTTCATCAAATATACAATTATCCAAACCTAAGAGCATCCCTGACTCTTTATTAAGCCATGGTGCCAAAACCAGTGCATATATAAAAGGAAAGAAAGAATGAGAAACTTTGACCAAGTGAAAAAAATTAGGTAAATCATGAGTTCTTCCCTAAAAATACTGTATGCTATTGATGTAGCACTACCATGAATAGGGTCATTTATTTTTTATATTTAATTTTTTTTTTAAGTTTTCAGGAGGAGGTACTAGTGATGTACAAAGGCTAACAGAGATTGAGGAGGCAATGTTAGCCCTGGTAACTGTTGAAGCTGCCGAAGGGCTGCCAAATGTCAGGGACAGCCTTGATGATGACCCTCCACGTGAAGAAGGTAAGTACATAATGCTTTTACGTCATTTATGTTTTTGGTATACAGTGTATACTCCCTGCTTGTAATTAATATATATGTACAGAAAATTAAACAATGTTGGCCACAGTTGTACATAAACAGATAAAAGATGGTGTACAAGTAGGCACATTATATCAAGTCACAGTGTCTTCTTATTACTGTTTACCTACAACGGAAATTTTCAGTTAATATGGTGATAATTGATCATTTAGTCAAAACCTTTATACTCTGAAATGGATGCACTCTAACACAGTCAAGGAAAAATGAAGTAGCTGGATTATATATTCACTTGTATTATTCCAGTAGATCATTATTACAACCTTCGAGGGCAATTGATTCCCATTCACTATCAAAAGATTTTTGAAATTCATTGCTGCCAGGGATTTTTCACTTATCTGATTGTCTAAGCATTAACTTGTGTCAGTAGCCAGAGCTAATCAAGGGTTAGTGTGAGTTTTGAGGTTGAATTATTATTGTTGCTTAAACACAGCACAGCCTGGGTCTGCCAACAACAGGTACACAGTTGCCACAGAGGGAATGTCTTGCATTTTTCTTGTGCTTTTTCGTTGTGGCTTTTGTTTACAGTGATATGTGCCATGCATTGCTCCACTGTGTGTATGTTTTAATTTCCCCACCTCAGTCAAGGTATGTTTCATGTGTTATTTAACCCGGCACAAATCCAAGCTGCTGTTGGCAGGTCTGTGTTGTGTGGTCTCTACTTATTCTGTCGCAGTAGTATTCTATTATTGCGGTTTTATGAAATCATGCAATATTAAAATAATGACAAATTTTAATTTTTTTTTTCCCTGTTTCAGTCCCGGTTGCTCATGCGAGCGCGGTGCCAGTGTGTGAAGTTGTGCCAGGAGATCGATATACTGTCGAAGTGACTGACTTCAGGATGGAGGAAGATTCACGAGACACTTTAGATATTCCAACACCCAGTCACAGTGAACATCAATATTGTGGCATGGTCCCAGCGGAATTTGCCACAACAGCACAACAAACACCACGGCCTTCAAGATCAGCCAGCCGCGGATCAGAAGGCAACTTGGTTCCCACCATGATCGAAGTTCAGCGGAAACTAAAATCAGCAGTCGAGGATTTATCGAGAAACTTGGAAACCATTGATAATACTCTGCAGAGTATACCAGATGGTGTTCAAGTTCTTCGTGAACTAACTACCTCGTTGCAGTCTGTCCCAAGATCAATGGAAACTCTTGCATCCTCAGTGCAGAGTATAGCTGCAATAATGCATGCAATAAATGAAAGGTAAATAATTTACTTATTAGATAAACAAAAAATTAATTTAAAAGGAAATTAACCATTTCTGGCCAAAGACTTATTGAATGTTAATCTCTCCTTCTCTGTTAGAATATAAAACACTAGGCATTTATCCTGGGACTGGCTGAGTATGGTACGTCATTATTTGGAAGTTGCCCTATTAATTTCAGAACACCCACCTTACGATACTGTGATGTGTAATGGTCAGTATTACCTACCTACCTCTAGACTGTGATATAATAGCCAATAATGCTCATACGTAGACTATAAGAGTGATAAATAATGTTGTTTGCCGATGATACGTTTGTGTAAAGCGAAGGTGCGAGCTGTCAGGCTTGGTGAGTGACTTTAGGAGAGAGTGCAACAAACAAAATCCTAAGCTGAACGTTATGGTGTTGGAAAGGAATGATGCTAGTGAATGTAAAGTGAGGCTGGATGCTGAGTACATGGAGAATGTGAGGGCCTGTCTTCAGGTCCTTTGTGTGATGAGGTTGGGCTTGGCAACACAATCATTTTTTAGTGTCAGTGTTGGAGCATGGTCTCGAAGTTTTGTTGAAGCATGATCGTGTAAACGGAAAAACTAAGACGGTTGTTGTCTACATGATCAGTGCTTCTGCAAAACTTCGATACCATGCTCCAAAACTGACGCTGAAAAATGATTGCGTTGCCAAGGCCATAGGATGGTATTTTGGAAGATGAAGTATGTGAAAGATTGCAGCAGGGAAGGAAGGTTGCTGGATCAATGAAAGCTGTGATAAAGGATATGAAATTAATTATGGAAGTGTTATGGTCACTCCATGAATGTATTGTGCTACCCACCTTAATGTATAGAAGTAAAGTGTTTGGTAATGTTGATGTTACTGAAAAGGTGAAGAGGAATACTTTAAGGTGGTTTGGACATGTGGAGAGGATGGGTGAGTGGAGAGGTGATTATTTTTTTACTCTACATGTAGTTTCCTATCCTGTCATTAATTCTGATAAAATTGTATTTCTGTAAGTAAAATGGTTCATACCTTAAAGGAATGTTTTTTATGTTCCTTTTCAGTCAATTGATTATCCTTTTTTTTTTTTTTTTGTAACTTGTTGTTAATGAATGTAGTCTTCTGGTTAATGCAGGTAGTAACCAAAATTTGATATTCTTAAAAGGGATACAAAAACCAGAGGATATTGTTCACATTCGTGGTTACCAGTTTTACTGGTATTAGCTTCAATAGGTAATCAACTAGCCTACAGCTAAAACATGGGGTGGTTATCATATAACCAGGAGTGATGAACCCACTGAGGTGCCTCAGTTAATTGGATGGAATATGTACATTGCCAAAGCAACCACAGGTTTCCTCGCACCTTCCTATTGTCAGATGCTGTCTGTCGTATGAGAACATCGGTTCAATGCACGATGACCCAACATGAATGTCAGATTGCATGTGATATATTGGGTGTGTCGTCCCAAATGACTTCGGTTTTCCTACCACAGAAAACAATGAAAGAACTTTTTGGTTCTACTGGTACATTAATGAACAATGAAAACAAGGTACACAGTGTGAGATATAGTTTAATGTCAAAACCATAACACTGATTTCAGATAAAAACATACATACATACATACATACATACTGTACATATAGCTCAGCTGTTTTCCCTTCAGAGAGGGAGTATAGCCAAGACAGGGCAACACAATCATCCAGTACCCACACACACACACATTTACACTCATACCTTAGATAAAAACAGATAACATTACCTAAACTTATATGTAAATTTAAAAATATGTGCTTAAATGCCATGAAATTCATGAACACTAACAAAACTGTTTAGCAGAAGGAAAATAATCATTAAAAATTCTTTGTTTAACATCAAGTAGACTTCAGTAAGAAAATGAAACTCTCATCATGACAATTTCCTAAAAAAACAAGGTACAATATAAGGTAAAACCTAATACTGACAACACTTTGGCATATTGTACAGTAGCTGAAACAATATGGTCAGTCAGCAAGAAGAATGACATGATATCAAAGCAAAATATAAAATAAAAATTCTGTGGAATTATGGTTGCAAAGCATGGTATTAATATTGAACAAAGACAAGAAGTGCTTATATGTAGGAGGAAGGTTTGATGCGGAGGTGGAGTGAAAAATGAAGCATGTTATGTGAACAGTCCTCTCTAGCAGGCTACATGAAAGCAATTTCAACTACCTCTCGCCTTACTCTGTGACCATCATGGTTCAATCTTTCCTCGGATGGATGTTGGTGAGGAATGTCTCCATGATTATCCTCTAGCAGCTCAGCCAGTGGGATTCGACGCTGCACACAGTAATTATGAAGCAACATGCATGCCACTGTAATTTTGGCACACTTCTCTGGAGCATACATCAATGTTCCTCCCGAATGATGCAGGCACCTGAATCGTGACTTTAGTATTCCAAAGGTATGCTCGATAACTGATCTTGTCCTGCCATGGCTTCTGTTATACCTTTCCTCTGCTGGTGTTTGGGGGGATGCAAATGGTGTGAGAAGGTAAGGCTCCAAAGGGTATCCACTGTCACCTGAAATAGAATTGCAACATCCAACATATTACCGCTGAGGTGCTGGGAATCGAACCAAGGTCTCTCAAAGTGAGAGTCAGGCACCATAACACTTTGCCACGAACATGTAAAAGTTGACAGTCTTTGGATGATATTTCCTGTGAACATAAAAGATTCCCTCTTCAAAGATGCATCCTATTTAAACTATATAAACTTTGTTAAAAATTATCCTTTAAAAATATGACACTATCCTAACCCTCAACTAGCCTTACCGATATGTGACAGAAGGAAAGTAATTTTGAATGACATTTAATGAGATCCTTTTTTTTTAATCAATCAATTCTCTCCTTTCTACAGTAGAAGCAAATAAGGACAAATCAAACTTACCTAATAATACGCTTCCTCTGAACTCCCCTGCCTCAAACCGATCTCTAAGAGGACACTGGCTCCAAATGAAGGCATCATGAGTGCTTCCAGGATACCTAGCACAAAAACTAGTTATTAGATTGTCACTGTTGCACACAGCTTGAACATTTAGAGAGTGGAAGTTCTTTCTGTTTACATAAACATACTCATTATGGACTGGTTTTTTGATTGGTATATGTGTTCCATCAATAGCACCACAGACACGGGGAAAGCCACTCTTTTCATAAAATCCCTGGACTGTTCTTGTTAAATCAGCAACACTTCGGGGCATCTTTATTTCTCTTCTCCCTTTTTCATAGAGAATATTAGTCACCTGCTTTATTATTCTACTAACACTTGCTTGAGTAAGGCCAGTTGCATCCCCAATCACACTTTGAAAGCTTCCACTTGCATAGAAGCGAAGAGCCACTAATAATTGGGTGTGTGTTGGGGTGGCGTGCGATCTTCTCGTCATGCGTTCAAGTTGTGGTTCTAGTTCTTGGCACATACGCAGAATTTCCTCACGGGGAAACCTGTAATATCTGATCAAATGTTCATCACTCAAATGCAATAGATCCAATGGGTCTCTGAACCTCCTCTCTCGACGTAATTGCCGATCATGTTCATAGGCGGCCACAAGCTCCATCTTCTCTGTAGAATCACTCTCATTGCCTTTCAATCCCGTCTCTCTCCTGAGAAAAAAGATAGCACCTTTAGGGGAGGAAATATTTCCCACATCTGCCAATATAGATGCACTCTCAACCTAAACGGTATCGAACACACATCGTTTTGCCCATACTATAGAGTCCTTTCACTCATACCTTAGATAAAACAGATAACATTAACTAAACTTATATGTAAATTAAAAATTATGTGCTTAAATGCCATGAAATTCATGAACATTACCAAAACTGTTTAGCAGAAGGAAATTAATCATTAAAAATTATGTGTTTTACATCAAGTCCTTTACCTTTGGTTAGGCTAGGTTGGGGTATTGTTGGTTTTTTTAATTGCATTTTTTTGGTGTTTTCACTTACGGTTTTATTTAGAGCTTTAATTTTGATCATGTATTGTGGTATTGGATAGTTACTTAAGGTTTGGTTACTGAAAAGAAAATTTTTATGACATTTTTTTTTCCTTTATTTTTTTTATTTTAAGTATTTTGGATCCCTTACTGATTTATCTTATAAATATATAAATTTTATTATAGTTTAAGCCCAGCAAGTACTTTCTTTCGTCTTCACCAAAGGAAAGGTCTTTAGATTAGGTTAGTGTAGGTTAGGTTTGGATAATTCTCTTTTCTTTCTTGTATTTCACCTCTTATCATTTTTTCTCTATCGATATCATACACTATTTCTTCTCTTTCATTATCATTAACACTCCAAGACTACATGCTGTGGGTCCCCACATCTCACTATGGTTGTTTTTGCTCAATATTAACACTAAGAGCAATTTTGACGTCTTTCTCTAACACTTGCTGCTATAAAATGTCACTTGGAAGTGCATAAACACATTAACTTACCAATAAAATCCCGTGAATTGCTTTGATAAAACTGAGGAGGGCCAGCAGCAGTGTCAGAAACTTCCACGTAGGGGACTTACAGCTCCTCCGACCCTGCTGTAAATTACAATCCGAGATACAAACAAATATGGCCACTACAATGTTTTGAGTATGCCTTGTAAGAACCGTCTGTAAGTTACAACAGAGAATTACAATCCAATATGGCGGCCCCCAGGCTTTGAGTATACGTTGTAAGAACTTACAATGAGAGCTTACAATGTTTACATCAAGTAACAACCAACTCGGCGAGATACAATGTTGTAAGTCGTTTCGAGTATCCACCCCCTGCACTCTAAATTCAAATTTCTTAGCACTGCACAACATTGTAAATTCCCGTGTGTTCTAGTGGCGAGGTATTGCAGTTTATTCACTGTTTATTCACAAAAAAACAAGCACCTGTGGCTTGCACTGCTATAAGCATCTGCTCTCGATCGGAGTTTGGCTGTGACTGTTGATGATGGCGGGGTAACAGAGTTGCCAGATCGCAACAGCCATATTACCAATCTCCTCAACTTTCATTACCAAATTTAACTTTTCATTACCAAATTCGTAAAGCTAGCATTTATTCTTCACTAATTATATATACAAGTGGAAATACATGTAATCACTCTCCTTATAATCAACACCATGTTGATTATTTTCACGCTATGTTGGGTAGCAGATTAATCAGAGAGAGCAAACAATCTACCATCTCCATCCTGTGTATCCTCATGCATGTGAAAAATCCATTTGGTAATGCATTATTCTGATTCATTACCAAACGAATTTTTCATTACCAAATTGGCCCACACTTGTTAATGAAAAATACCAAATGGCAACCCTGACAGGGGAGGGGGGAGGGGGAGGAAGGAAGGGGTGAAGGGACTATGGTGTAACAGCTGTTCAGCGCCACGTGGCAATTTCAAATTACGGGTAGGAAAAAAGTCAGATTTTTTTCGAATTTTTTGTGGTTTTTGGCCCATTTTGGGAATATTGGATCCCGGAACGATTATGTCCGGTTAGTGGGGATGTTCGGACATTGGGCGTTCGGATATTAGAGGGATTACTTGTATATATATATATATATATATATATATATATATATATATATATATATATATATATATATATATACATATATATATATATATATATATATATATATATATATATATACTGTATATATATATATATATATATATATATATATATATATATATATATATATATATATATATATATATATATATATATATATATATATATATATATATATATAGATATATATATATAGGTAATTATATATTGTCACTGATGTGGTTACCCAGTGGAGTACGAGATGGAACAGAGTGGAAATGGATGAAAGTGGAAGAAGTAAAGGATGGAGATAATACGAATGGCCGAGCTCACTGAATTATTTCGGGGAGTCTCCTTGTTTAACCATTCTAGGCTTCTATATCTGCCCTCTGACACCCGAGTTGGAGCAATGATGACTTCACTACTTTTCTGTTATGTCCACAGTTGTCAGAAAGACTTTTGTACAAAAAAGCAAGCAGATAAGATCACTAAATCATTTTGAGTGTTTTTCTGATTCTGGGTAAAATAACATCCCACTAATTTTCCATAAACCATGTGGGAGCGACATGTGTGCTGCCATGTAATTGACAGAGTTGGCGTGACAAACCCCGAAGGAGGCGCTAATGAGAGTGTTCTCCAATGATTAACTTGCTCCGCCTTCTTAACATCTCATAACTGGCTGAGAGTTAGGATAGCTAGACTGTAACTGATAGCAAAAACCGGCTTTGTGTGTATAGGACTGTAGGTTATAATTAAGACAGAACACTAGTTTGTTAAGTCTAAGGAGGCAAAGTAAACTAATCTATAAGTGTGAGGAACTAGCGAGACACTTTTTTTCATCACTAGACGCATTAGGGACACATTTGACCTCTGAACACATTCAGACAGTCTTTCGTTACACATTCTACAGAGACATTTCTCATCAGACATATTTCTCCAGACACACTCTTTCACTTTGATAACAACACACACAGACTGAGCACCATTTTCTGTTTTGGTTTACCTTTCCATAAAATACTGGTGTGTGGATTATGCCACCCCCGAGTTCTCCTAGTTCCTCAAGCAGTGAGTACCTAGCTTCCACTTCTTGAAATTTGGTTAGGAAAGAGAAAAAACTCATTTTCATGCCTGTGTTGTAAACCCATATGAATCTCCCTTTTTGTAAAAAAAATCCTGGCCTTCTTGTATGTTAAAGTGTAAAGTAAAATTAGTTAGTTTTCTTGTGAGTTTGACGCTACACTTGTGGTGATTGATAAAAGGTTAAGAATGTGATGGAAGCTGACTTACCCAGGACCGTAATTTATGCTCATAACAATTTATATATACATATATATATATATATATATATATATATATATATATATATATATATATATATATATATATATATATTAATCAGGCTTTACTGATCTACCAGAAGACCCGTCGACATGTCGTAAAAATACCCCCGCTAATACCAATACACCAGTCCTGTATGAGATAGCCCTAGTATGTATTCAATATGGACGGTGGGTGTTAACGCCGAAGTGGTGACATGTAGAGGTGTATGGTATGTAGGAGGACTGCTGGGCCTTGATAGCAGGCTGTGAAGCCTATGCCCAGAGTCGGACACATATATATATATATATATATATATATATATATATTGCCAGACGCCTCAATCCCGTTTTGGGTGGCCACAAACAAATCGCCTCCAAATCGCCCTGTCCCCCGTCATTTCACTGCCCTGCTCCCAACTCACACCCCCCTCTCTCATATACCTCTCCACCCCATCCCTCCATCTCATCCTCGGCCTCCCCCTCCCTCTTCCCCCCTCCACCTCACTCACATACACCCTCTTCATCAGTCTTTCGCCCTCCATCCTCTCCACATCGCCAAATCACCTCAGTGTGTTCCTCATAATACTTCTATCACATCCACATCAACACCACAACGCTCCTTTATATCCGCATTCGTCAGCCTGTCTCTCCATGTGACTTCACAGGCTCCTCTTAAATAACTCATTTCCACTGCTCTCACTCTTGACTTGTGTCCTTCCAACAACGTCCAAGCTTCACTTCCGTACGTTAGAGTTGGTATCACAATACTGTCATGTAGTAACTTTTTCACTTCCATGCTCACTTCCCTGTTTCTTATCACTGCTTTCAAAGAACCAGCAACCTTTCTTCCCTGCTGTACTCTTTCAAGCACTTCACCCTCCAAACCTCCATCCTTACTCATCACACTACCCAAGTACTTAAACGTACTCACATTTTCCAATTCCTCACCATCCAACCTCGCTATACATTCACTGACTTCACCTCTCTCAAAGACCATCACTTTACTCTTCCCTACATTCACCTTTAGATTCCGTTTCTTACACACTCTCTCAAACTCATCCACCAAGCCTTGCAGCTCCCCTTCGTCTTCACTCAACAACACAGTATCATCTGCAAACAACAGTACAGGGAGTTTCCAAACACTATCCTCTCTCACCAGGGCCACTCCAACATCCACTACCCTACCTTGTACCTCTTTTATTACCCCCATCCATGTACAGATTGAACAACCATGGAGACATGACACATCCCTGTTTCAAACCAACTTTCAAAGAGAAAAATTCACTTACTTCACCATGCACACGTATTGCAGCCTTCGCACCATCGTACATACTCTTCACAGCATTCATCAACTTCCCATCTACTCCATATATTCTTAACACTTTCCACAATCCTTGTCTATCCACCCTGTCATATGCTTTCTCCAAATCCATGAAAGCCGCATACAACTTCTTTCCCTTCTCTAGAAACTTTTCCACTAAATATCTAAGCATGAATATCTGATCTACACAACCTCTTCCCTTCCTAAAGCCTCCCTGTTCTTCTCCAATTAATTTCTCTGTTCTTTCTCTAACTCTGTCAATAAGTATCCTACCATACACGTTTCCTATTTTACTAAGAAGACAAATGCCCCTATGATTACCACACACTTCTTTTTCCCCTTTTCCTTTGTACAAGGGAATAATTATACCTGACTTCCAATCCTCCGGGACTCTACCTTCCTCCCAGGCCAATCTGCACATCTTCCACATCCATTCTACTACTATCTCTCCCCCATGCTTCAGCATTTCACCACACACTCCATCAACTCCTAGGGCTTTCCCCAATTTAACTTTCTTCGTTGCTTCCACAACTTCTATCCTACTGAGTTTTTCCTGTCTTCTCACCTCCCTCCTTCTCCCAGCCATTCCCCAGCCACTTATACTCGCATTACTTCCATCCTCTACGTTCAACAATTCCTTAAAGTGTTCTCTCCATCTGCTCACTTTTTCTCCCTTCTCCACTAGTAATCTACCATTTTTATCTTTCACTCCCCTGCTAACTTTACTTCCACCCTGTCTTACTCTTTTCACCTCTTTCCAGAACATTTTCTTACAGTCCCTCCACTTTACACTCAAATTCCTTCCAAATTCCTCATCCACTCTCTTCTTACTCTCTCTTACTAATCTTTTCACCTCTCTCTTTCTTTCTACATATAACTCTCTCTTCCGCCTCTCAACTTCTTCCACGCCCCTATTTCTCATCCATTCATTGTATGCTTTCTTCTTTTGTGCCACAGCCTGTTTCACCTCTTCAGTCCACCACGCTGTTCCTTGCACCCCCCTTCGTCTTCTCTTCCTTCCACACACCACATCACATGCTGCACATATTTCTTCTGCAAATATCCTACACACACCTTCCACGTCTCCTATCTGCTCCAATTCAAAATTGCCCAATCGTTCCTCCACTTCTCTCTTATACTCTGTCTTTTTCTCATCCTCTTGTAACCTTTCCACTCTCCTTGTAACTACTCCTTCCTCTCGTCTTTCCCTTCTTCTATTCCTCCATCTTACTTGAATTTTAATTCTGGCCACCACCAAGTAGTGGTCAGAAAGTCCACTCCCCCAGCCTCTATAAACTCTTGCATCCATTAAACATCTTCGCATCCTTTCATCCACACACACATAATCAATCATTGCCTTCCTTTCATTCAGTTCACCACCCACCCTTCTCATCACTATACCTGTGGATCATTTTATGCCTGAAGAGGGTATTGGCTATCACCAACCCTCTCCCAGCACAAATGTCCACTAACGCATTCCCATTCTCATCTATCTCAGCAGGCACACCCCACTCACCAACTATTCCATCCACCTTCACATTCCCAACTTTACCATTCATATCACCAATCAAAAACACTCTCTCATTCCTTCCAAACTTTTCCATGCACACTTCCACATTTGTCCAGAACTCTTCTCTCACTCTTCTAGCAAGATCTTGCGTTGGCGCATACACACACACAATCGCCCACATTTGTATTCCAACTTTCAACTTTACCCACACAATCCTTGACCCAACTGATCCATACTGTCTTACGCTCCTCTTCCATCTTTTACTCACAACTATACATACTCCTTCCTTTGCCCTCTCATTCTTACCTACTCCTGCACATATACCCCATCCATACTCCCATTCTCTCACACTTTCTCCTCTCCATTTTGTTTCAGTTATTCCACATATATATATATATATATATATATATATATATATATATATATATATACTGTGTATATCTATCTATATATCTATCTATATATATATATATATATATATATATATATATATATATATATATGGATATATATATATATAGATAGATAGATAGATAGAAAAAATCATTTGGTTTTACGCCAGGTATCCCCGAAGAGCTCAGGCGTTGCCCCTGAGTAGAGGACTTTTGGACTGGAGCTTGTAGCATTTTATGACGGATGCCCTTCCTGATGTCTACCAGTGACCCTTGGGTGGATTCGATCCTCCTACCCTTCGGTCAGAGAGGAGCGTTCTAACCCACTGAGCCATGGCTGATATATATATACAGTATATAGATATATAGACAGATAGATTGATAGATATAGATAGCTAGATAGATAGATATAGATAGATAGATACTGTAGATAGATAGATATATATAGATATAGATATGTATGTATCATCATCAGCCATTTGAGTGTCCACTGCAGGGCCGGCCTATCCAAAACGAAGTGGGGACGATACAGCCTATGTATCTCTACAGTACCATGTGGCTTAGGCTGTCTGGTAGAGGTTGTGTGTAGGATGAGAAGTGCTTGTAAGTGTAATTGTAGTGCTGGACTAGGTTTGGATGTGTGTGTAGTCAGTGAACCAAGTGTAAACGGTCCGTGCAAGCCGACAGGGTACAAGTATACTTTATTGTATGTGACACTGGTTCAACGACAGCATCCCTTATGTCCGCCAAAGCAGTACGTTGTCGGAAGAACATTCACAAATTTATTAACCTGGCGGGCCGTGCACCATCGTTCTTCAGTGTATGAAAACGCACACTTTACGACTGTACCACAAAGGCTTCAATCTATCTACCTATCTATCTATTTAGATAGATAGATAGATAAATATAGATATTGATAGATATAGAGAGATAAATAGATAGATAGATGGATAGATAGATAGATGTATAGATAGATAGATGGATATATATATATATATATATATATATATATATATATATATATATATGTATATATATATGGATATAGAAACATACATTTGTGGCACTGGCTCCCATGGTGATTCCCCTACCCCATGAGGGAGTCAAACCTCGGGGGTCCCACCATGCTTAAAACATGGTCGGGCTGAACATCTAATAGGAATAATAATATTAAAGGAATTAATGAAGGTTTTTCCTTTCCTTCCTCCCGCTGCCTCCCCGTTTGGAAAGCCCTTCTAAGCTGAGTAAAATCGCATGCAGCCAGCAACGATACAGTGAATATGTCATGGTAGTGAAGTGGTTAAATGAATCTTTGATGATTTTCAGGAAAAATTTTTAGTCCAATCAGGACTCTTTTTTGGTCTAAGTCGAAACCAAACCTGTATCCTTACAGTACTTGTATTAATTCACTGTTTATGCTTAGTTGGAGGCAAATATTTACCCAATATTTTACCTCTTCTATTTCTTACATTCTTCTCCTGGTTAATATTTCTAAGCAGTGAGATGATTGATAAATTTCATTGTCCATCGAGTATGCTCTCTGGTATGATGCGTCAGGATGGAAATTTATCGACATACTCTAAGCGTAAAGCCGATGCTGAGTAACAGTAGGCAAAATTTTATCCTTAACTGTACATTTCATCCAAATGCGCACTCATCACACTGTGAAGCTAATCTGCTTAGACCAGTCTTTACTATACATACATTTATCATCTGCATTATTATCCACCACTTATCTACCTGATCCACACACACATCCAAACACCCTCAGGTCCAGTGTTGGGCAGGCGTGCAATCACTTGCGCTAAGCGCAGTTGCGCACCGCTGCCTCCAGTGAATATCGTTTGCGCATTGTGCACTGCATGAGACCATGCGCAATATTGTGCTTTCGCACCTGCCTTGCACACCTGTCCTGTGGATTGTGCACTGTGCAATCCAAGGGACACGTGGTCTTGGGAGCTTCCCGTATATCTGGACAAGGGATGAGGGAGGCTCGGGCAGGTCGCGAGGGTTCTGGGGGAGGCGAGAGGGACGGAGGGTAGTAGCATTTCTTAAAATGCTTTAACAGAGATACTGTATTTTATCTTTTATAAATTATTATTATTAGTAAATAATTATCAATTAAAAATACATTATTTGTTAAGAGTAGCATATGCAATTCCTTACAATAATCATTAACCTGCCCCATCCCGACGTTTTCTGGGCAGTGGTACACCCCAGTCTCGACATTTTTGGACCTTTATTTTTTTGGCTCAAACATCCACTTTTGGTGAGAAACATCGAAAATTCATAGAGAAATCGCTCACCTGAGGTTTAAAATACTCGATCCAGGTACGAGTTCCTCCTTACCTGACTGGATTTTCTAACAGGCTGGCACCAAAGAAAACGAGTTCTATGGGAGGATAACTATTTTATCCACTCATAAACAGTATTTATTTATTTACTTGGTACGAATTTATATGTAGTACAAGAGTATATTGGTTTTCAAACAGTAATATAGGCATTATAAGCATTGTTTCACTCACTAACTCATCACCATTCATGACCTTTTTTTCCCACATTACCTGATCATCATTTCTGACTGTTTCTTCCTCTAATGCTATGTAAACTTTGTCCTCCACATTGTCATCAATTGGGGAATCACTCTGGCCCTGAATGTCTTTATTGGCCAGGTCACTGGTAACAGGTGAATTGCCGAGACAATGGCGTGCAGGGGGGGGGGAGAGGTTATGTGGTGTAAGGCATTGTCCCTGCTTGGCATCTTGTACAGGAATAGAGGAAGGTGTCCCATGTATACATGCCAAAAATCACTCACGAAATCACTCACGAAAATTTAAAATTGTGCAAATTAGGGACCTTGCTGCGTTAATTTACGTCTCTGGGATACGAGTGCACATCATTTGAGGACGTGAATTCACGTCTCTGGGACGCGGCAGGTTAAAACAGTATTTAAATCAAATATCCACAACCTAATGAATTATTAGGCTGTGGATATTTGATTTAAATAATATGTTTAAATTAATTTTGTAAGGAATTACACATGCTATTGTATATCTATAGTGAATTATTAAATAAAACGTCTTGAGAAAATGCAGTGAAAAGTAAAACTGGCAATATCACATTTCCTGTCCCTCCACTTCGCAGCCCGCTCACTCCAACTCGATTTCTTCCCGCTCCTTCTGGCATCTTGCCAAAAACCTTTCTAACAACTTTACCTCATCATCTTTCCCTCCTCTTTTCTACTCTGATGGTTCTGTAGCTATTTCTTCTACTGATAAAGCAGATCTCTTCGCACAGACTTTCTCCTCCAATTCCACCATAGACGATTCCGGTGCTGTTCCTCCATCACTTCTCCCCTCTGACTTCCTCATGGCTGGCATTAAAATTTCTTCAGCTGATGTATTTTCTGCCATCATTTGCCTCAGTACTAACAAGGCATATGGGCCTGATGGGGTCCCTCCTGTTGTTCTCAAGAACTGTGCTTCTGTGCTTACACCCTGCCTAGGCAAACTCTTTCGCCTTTGTCTATCAACTTGTACCTTTCCTTCTTGCTGGAAGTTTGCTCTCATTCAGCCAGTCCCAAAGAAGGGTGACCACTCCCAACCCTCCAATTATCGTCGAATTGCTTTAACGTCCTGTACTTCAAAAGTTTTCAAGTCAATTCTCAACAGAAATATTTAAAGGCATCTTTCCTATCACAACCTTCTTTCCGATCGTCAGTATGGCTTCTGTCAGAGACGTTCCACTGGCGATCTTCTCACCTACCTTTCAGATTCCAGGTCATCCTCCTTTCGGGACTTTGGCGAAAGCTTTGCCATTGCACTTGACATCTCAAAGGTTTTCGATCGAGTCTGGCATAAATCTTTAATTTCCATACTGCCCTCCTACGGTTTCTATACTTCTATCTGTGCCTTCATCGCTAGCTTCCTTTCTGGTCATTTTATAGCTGCTGTTGTAGACGGCCATCGTTCTTCTCCTAGATCTATCAAGAGTGGTGTTCCTCACGGCTCTGTCCTATCACCAACTCTCTTCATTTTATTCATCAATGACCTTCTAAGCTGTACATCTAACCCTATCCACTCATACGCTGATGACTCCACCCTTCACCTTTCCATTCGGTTTTGCAACGCCCATCTCAACAGTTACTTCAACAAACTAGGGATGAGGCTATGGCTCACCTAATGTCTGACTTGGCTCGTATCTCTGACTGGGGTAAAAATAATATGGTTGTTTTTAATGCATCTAAGACTCAGTTCTTACACCTATCAACCTGACAAAATCTTCCACAGGTATACCCACTAATGTTTAATAATATTCAGCTTAATCCTGCATCATCCTTGAACATGCTTGGGGATTCATTTACTCGGGACTTATCTTGGAAAGATCATATTACATCTCTTGTAAAATCTGCTTCCAAGAGATTGGGTGTGCTAAGCCGACTCTGCTCTTTCTTTACCCCTGCACAATTGTTGACTCTATCCAGGGGTTTTATCCGCCCCTGTGTAGAGTACAACTCTCATTTGTGGGGAGGCTCCCCACATACAGCTCTTCTCAATAGGGTGGAGTTAAAGGCTTTTCGTCTCATTAACTCTCCTCCTCTTACTGACTCCCTTCAACCTCTGTCTCTTCGCCGCACTGTTGCATCTTTATCTCTTTTCTATCGCTACTTTAATGGTCACTGCTCCTCTGAACTGTCTGCTTGCATTCCTCCACCTCTATGACGGGTGCGTAGCACCCGTCTGGCAGCAAACTCTCATCCCTTTTCTGTCCAACTCTCTAATGCAAGAGTTAACCGTTACTCCCAGTCTTTCGTTTATGCAACAGGTCATCTCTGGAACTGTCTCCCTCTGTCTGTATTTCCTGCTACCTATGATCTCCAGTCTTTCAAGCGCAGTGTGTCCAGGCATCTCAAAATGATAGGATCTTGAATTTGGCTCTCTATTGTATTTTGTTTTTCTCTTGGAGGGAACTGTTACTGCGGGCTCATAGCCTTTGGTTCCTTCTTCCTCGCATAAAAAAAAAAAAAAAGTACAGATGTACAGTACCGTTTACTCTAACTTGGCTTAAAATTATCATCTCTCCCTCCTGAATGTTGAGTTGTAGCAAGAGATTAACACTAGAGTGCAATACTAGAAAAGAAGAGGTGTTCTTGAAAGGATATAGAACCATAGCATCAACTTCGCCATTTGGCTACGTGAGATAAGCTGTAGATGGACTAAAATCTCGGTCAAGTAAAAAAAAATAAATAACGGTAGGTCCGTATCTTTGTTCCTCAACATTAGAACTGATACCATCTGTATGGAGGTGCACATGACCATGGTTGCAGCGGTTGCACTAAACAACTGGACAAAACTGAGAACAAAGTTGACAGAATTATTAAATCCTTGCTATTACAAATGAACTATCTCCCCAACAAGTAAGAAAGAATGCTGTCTCCCTTGTTTTATTTTACACATACCTTCATGGCAAATGCTCAGACGAAGTTGCATCCATTGTGCCACCTCTGCACGCCTTCCCCCCTTGATACATGGGCATCTTGTGGCTCTCATTACTGGATTGTGACACTGCCATATTGCAGAACTTCTGTTTATCAAAATTTTTTGATTCCCCGGACTGCATCTCGTTGGAACATGCTTCCCTAGAGTCGTTTCCCCCCAGTTTTCAACCTGCGGCTGTTCAAGTTCGCTTTTCGCCTCTTTCTCTGTGTCTCATCACTCGTTTTGTTGCGTATCGTTTTCGTTTCGGTCTCCCCCTTCTGATTTTACCAGTCTTTTCTCTTCGCATTACTCCTTTCTTTAATGTTTATTATAATTCACACTTATTTTCTTTCCTCTAAATTTCATCACATACAGGGTTTTCTTTCCTCACACTTTCTCTCTTTTTTTTTTTTTTTTTTCTGTTATGACCTTTTCTACTTTCTTTTCCGCGTTAACTTTCTGTTACCATTACATCTCTCCCTTTGTCTTTGTTTTTGTTTTTTTACATTTTTTCTTGCATTTCCTGGGTCTCTTTTTTTTTTTTTTTTTTTCTGTCCTCCAACCACATTAAGTTATTTCCTCTCTTAATGTATCCCTCTCTCCATTTTTTCAGTATAATTTCTTTACGTATCCCCTCCCCGTTTTGTACCCAACACCCTATTTCTTCTCTGCATCATTCCACTTTCTTCAACATTTTATATTCATTTTCACATTTCAGTTTTCATCATAATCATCTGTTCCTCAGCATCTCTCCCAGTTTATTTGCAATCCCCTCGGCTCGATAACGTTTTCTTGTTAGTCTTCTTAATGTCTCTAGACAGATTATTTAGTTCAGGAAATAGATCTCAACGTGTAGGAGTTTCTTACTGCATTCATAATATTGCCATAGGTCTAGACTAGTTAGATGCAACTATACTAGAGGGACCAATTAGCAGCAGTCAGACCTAAGGCATTCTACCCTCCCCCCACCTGAGTCTGCCATGTATATATATATATATATATATATATATATATATATATATATATATATATATATATATATATATATATATATATATATATATATATATATATATATATATATATATATATATATATATATATATATATAGTGGTTTGGAAAGCAATAACTAACCACTAAACATCGAGAACTCTTTCCTAAACTGAAAAAGAAAAAAAATATATAATCAAGAAATCATCATCGAACCGAAGAAAGACAATCAAACTATGACAGATGCGGACGAAAGTATGATGTATGACCAAACCTGAAATTTGGAAATTAATATATAATATGAAAATAATGCTAAGTGACGCAAAAACGTAGTGGGATACAAAACGGAACCGGGGAATCATCACTGATACGGTATAGGAGGAAGGGAAGAAAAGAGAGCAAAATTAACGTTTTTCGTAAGACCAAGTGCAAAAAAAAAAAAATAAAATAAACAAAGAGAAGGAAGAGATGCAGTGGTAATACAATGTTGACGTGGAAAAGGAAAAGAAAAAAATACTGAAAAAACGAGAGGAGGGATGTAAAGAAGCAAGGCGGTATTTGGTAAAATGCCGAATTACGAAAATTAAATGTAAATGACATTAAAGTACAAAGAGCAAAGTAATGAGAGAAAGATAAAAGCGGAAAGGAGAACACGAAATTATACGGAAGGAAAGAGAGAGACTGATTTTTTTCTGTATCAGGTAGGTTATTGCGCATTTACTTTAACTCAACAAAGATTTTAATCTCTTACAGCTCGGTTGATAGAAGAGTATAGTAAGACTGAAGGGTGATAAGGAACCAAGAAGACTCACACTTACTTCACCAGTAAAACGTCTTTTTCGGCGAGGTACGAGCGAGGCCATTTAAATTCAAAAGCATTGAAAACCTGAGGATGCCTAGTGTATATTGATGGCCATCTACCTACCAAATTTCATGCCTTTACGACAAACTGACTGGCCTATGGCCCTAATTTTGAAGATTGTCGACATTCTGTACTTGGTGCATGAGACCTGCCACGTGCACCGCCGAGGTGTGATGAAGCCTGTCAAAAACAAATCATAAAGAATGGGGCTATCATATGGTGTAAACCATGCAGTGATCGACGCTGTGGTTGCTGAGATATAAGTTTCTCAAAAGCGTTACGGTTGGGCTGCTCATATGTGAGAAAATGCCACTACCTGACGCGAGCCTCGCAAATGCTTCGCTCTCGCTCGTAATTACTAAAGTTCGTCGAATTTCATACAACCACGACTTATTTATCAAGTTGTGGAAGTGACAGTTTCGTCAGATGAGAACAAACCAACTTTAGTATATTCTTGTATGTCATTAATGTAATGTGTAGCGACACAGGAATCATGTAAGTACCATGCAGGGGATTAATAACCTGAAATATGGAAAAAAATTAAGATGTGTTAACAAAACCAAGGAGATGTGTTAAATGGACCAAGGAGTTCAACATGTGTGCGAGTCATTGGGTGCACTAAACTCAGAGGCGAAATGAAAGTGAGACACAGGGGGCCTTGCCCCTCCCATCTCCTCCTCTGACTCTTCCCCCCCTGTCCTGCTCTTCTTCTCCCGAAGGAGGAGGCTGTGGCGGGGCCAAGGGCAGGTCGGCTGGCTGGCAGGGAGGCGGCCGGGGTCTCCTGGGGCTGATCCCTCGGCCATGCGGCACGCCCAGCACCCTTGGAGCGGACGACGAGGGGGTGAGTCCCTTTCGCTCCTCTCCTCTGACCTCGGTTTTGGTGTCCGGTAGCGTGTGGTGGCCCTCGCCTGAGTGCTCTGAGGCTCACACAGCAACGGTCATCGTTGTCCTCCTCTCGGAGGTGTGAAGCCGCTGTGCCCGAGTGGACATGCTCTCAGGTGTTGGGGGGGTGCAAGCCCAGGACTTGCCGTATCGGCCCTCCCCGGAGGGGCGGGCTCGGAGGGCGGATACCAGCCTCCTTCCCGTTTTCTGCCTGCAGCAGATGCTGGCAAGTACCTTGAGCACATATGTTGAGACCCGAAAGTCGGTGATCTATGCCTGGCCAGGATGAAGCCAGAGGAAACTCTGGTGGAGGTCCAGAGTGATTCTGACATGCAAATCGATCGTCAGAGCTGGGTATAGGGGCAAAAAACTAATCGAATCATCTAGTAGTTGGTTCCCTCTGAAGTTTCCTTTAGATAGCTGGTACTCATACATGAGTTTCATCCGGTAAAGCAAATGATTAGAGGTCTCGGGGACGAAACGTCCTCAACCTATTCTCAATCTTTAAATGGGTGAGTGTCTGGGCTTTCTTGAAAGATGGGGGCACGGCGGCCTTCCAAAAGCCGCTGGCGCCGCTGCCTGCAACTGAAGCTCCAGAGCCAAATCACTGAGTATCTAGTGGGCCAATTTTGGTAAGCAGAACTGGTGCTGTGGGATGAACCAAATGTTGAGTTAAGGGGACTAAATGAATGCTCATAGAACCCAAGAAAGGTGTTGGTTGCTATAGACAGCAGGACGGTGGCCATGGAAGTTGGAATCTGCTAAGGAGTGTGTAACAACACACCTGCTGAAGCAACTAGCCCTTAAAATGGTATGGCGCTCAAGCATTCTCCCGATACTCTACCGCCTGTGGCACAACAGGCTTCGCCATGCAAGCCCTGGTGAGTAGGAGGGCGCGGTGGTGAGCACTGAAGGTTTCGGCGTGAGCCGGACTGGAGCCACCACTGGTGCAGATCTTGGTGTTAGTAGCAACTAATCGAGAGAGACTCCCTTGTAGGCCGATGAAGCGTTTGCATACGACTTATGTACCAGTCGGTGTGTTATATATGGCAGAGCAGTATCTTCACTGTGATCTGGGAAGACTATTGCCTTTTCAAGCTGGAGGTTTCGTTGTACCCCCTGGGGATAGGGGGGTTTCAAAAACACTCCCCCAGTATCCCTGCTTGTCGTACGAGGCGACTAAAAGGGTTGGTGGTGGGTTAGTGTCCCACCCCGTAAAAAGAACTAACTAAACAAGCAAATAAAGCACCTCGGACCAGGACGGACCATACGTTGACGACTAAGGAATGGACAAAGGACATTCTGAGGGTGGGAACATGGAATGTGAGAGGAGTGAATGATGAAGTGAAAGAGAGAGAGATTGTTCAGGTGCTTGAGGATGCAAGAGTGGATATATGTAGATTGAGTGAAACTAAATGGAGAGGTGAAAGGGTGAGAGTGTGGGAATATTGTTTGGGTATATGTGCAGGAGTTAATGAGAATGAGAGGTCAAGAGAGGGAGTATGTCTGATGATATGCAAGAAGTGGAAGGAGAATATAAGAGAGTATGGAACAGTGGGTGCAAGGATTGTATGGGTGAGGATGAAAGTAGGTATACAAGCGTAGGCGATTGTATGTGCGTATGCGCCGACAGAGGACCGAGTGGCAAGAGTGAAGGATGCGTTTTGGGCGAGTGTAGAAGCACGTATGGACAAAACTGAGAGGAGCAAGAGAGTGCTCTTGATTGGAGACATGAATGGCAAAGTAGGGAATGTATGAGTGGATGGAGTGGTTGGTAGGTGGGGTGTGCCAGCTGAAGTAGATGGGAATGGTAGTGCTTTGGTGGACATCTGTGCTGGTAAGGGGTTGGCAATAGCTAACACCTACTTTCGGCATAAGATGATCCACAAGTATACATGGAGAGTAATGAGGAGGATGGATGGTGGACTTGAATGAAAGGCAATGATAGAATACGTGTGTGTGGATGAGCGAATGAGAAGACAAGTGTTGGATGCAAGAGTGTGGAGAGGGTGGAGGAATGGAGTCTCGGACCATCACTCAGTGATGGCCAAGGTAAAGTTGCAAAGAAAATGGTTGAAGAGAAGAAGAGGAAGACAGGAGGAAATTGCTCCTGTGAGAAGAGTGGAGAAGTTGCAAGATAGTGAGAAAATGGCAGAGTATAAGAGCATAATGGAAGAAAGATTGGGAAGGTATGAGTTAGTGCAGATGGAAGGGATGGAAGACGTATATAAAATATTCACGGAAGAGATAGGCACAGCGTGTGAGGTGGTTTGTGGAGTGAGGAGGAGATGCAGGGGTGTGCAAGGGACAGCACGGTGGAATGATGAGGTGAAACGAGCTGTG
The DNA here is from genome assembly GCF_032717465.1 of Coenobita brevimanus. Taxonomy (NCBI): domain Eukaryota; kingdom Metazoa; phylum Arthropoda; class Malacostraca; order Decapoda; family Coenobitidae; genus Coenobita; species Coenobita brevimanus. The sequence goes on from NC_137031.1 coordinate 7,534,019, forward strand.
GAACAAAAGAAGAAGGCATATAGTGAATGGATAGCGAGTAGAGGTAGGGGAGAAGATGAGAGAGACAAGAGAGATGTATATGTGAGCAGG
>NC_137031.1:7539108-7624258 GCF_032717465.1 Coenobita brevimanus
TCTTTGCCTAGCCATTAATTTATTCTCCGTTTCTAAAGACTGTAGCTTCCTATTCAATTCCATTCCTTAGCTTATCTTTTGTATTCACTTCCTCTTCGCTTCTTTTTTCTCTCTGTTTTTTTTTTCTCTTCTCTCTCTATTTTTATAGATACACAATTTTCTGTTCTTTTTCATGTAGGCTACTGTCGCCCTCTCTTTCTCGTTTATTTCCTATGTTTTTGTCCTTGTATTATTCACTCCTTTTTTTCATGTCACAGGTTTCCCCGTCCACAGATTTTTTTTTTTATTGTATATTTCCTATATTTATTTTACTCAGTTTTTCCTTTTGTCATTGTTCTGTTTCCCTAGTCTTCTTGAATAGGTTCGCTCTTCGCTCTATCCTTTCTTTATTCTATTATTCTTCCCTCTTCCTTTTTTACACTCTTTCCTCTTGGATTAAAATTCCCTCTCCCGTCTCTTGTACCTCTCTCTCTCTCTCTCTCTCTCTCTCTCTCTCTCTCTCTCTCTCTCTCTCTCTCTCTCTCTCTCTCAGATTCCATTTTTTTAATCCAGTCTTCTCACTTTATTCTACGTGTTTCCTAATCCGTCAGACCATTTTCCCCTTTCCCTTTATAATGATTTCATTCCTCCTTCTCTCTGTTGCTTTATATTGATTTCATTCCGTTTTCTCTCTGTTTTATTGAAGTTGTAACTTCCTTACCCTTTTCTATTCATTATCCTTTTTATTCACTTTCTCATTGCCGTTCCTTTTTCTGTTCATCATCTCCTTTTATCCACTACTTCCCTTCCTTTTTTTTTCTTTCTTTTTCCCTCTTTTTATTGACCTTTTCATTTCCTCCTCATTTTTTAATTCCTTCTCCCTTCTTTTCATTCACCTCTATCCTTCCTTTTTCTTCACTTTTTCTGGCCACGTGTTCCCTCCTCCACAAATCCTATTTCCTCTTCCCTCCTTCAGTTCTTCCCTATTTTCACTCCCGTCCATTCGTGTCAGGCACCAAAAATTGAAAGTTGAATAGTTGCTGTTCTGGAAAAAGTGAGCTTCTGAGTCACTTTTTTTTTCTTCTTTTTCCGTTCTTTTTAACGTAAATTCGTGTATGTCAGACTTTTCTAATCCACTTCGTATTTTTATTCCTTATACCTGACCGCCTGGAAGAGATCCAGTTCTCTTTCTCTCTCTCTCTCTCTCTCTCTCTCTCTCTTAGTTTATAAGAAAAACAGGATATAGTAAGGCACTAGAACTAGAGGCCGTCTCAAGATAGGATGTCACCACCCGTGTAACCGGAAAGTTTTTTCCTTGGCTCATTATTTTGCACCTCCATTTCTGAGTTCACGCAAATTCCGGATGTAAAACACACAAACAAAGCCAGCCAGCCAACCTCACAACTGAAAACTACCACTCCTCTCGCATCGCAACGCGATTGGTAAGGCAGCTGAGTGGTAATGTTTTTTGTGAGGTTGGCTGGCTGGCTTTGTTTGTGTGTGGGTAAACAAGATATCTCTTGAACGGGTTGAGCTATCAACATGAAACTCAGGGTATGAAGATTTGGCCAAAATCTTGGACGAATTCGAAAATGGGCACTCGGATTCAAGGTCAAGGTCACCAAAGGTCAACTAGTTGACCTTTGGAAGTTATTTTGGTGACCTTGATTTAGACTCCGAGTGCCCATTTTCGGACTTGTTCAAGATTCTGGACATATCTTGAAACTCTGAAAGATTCATGTTGATAACTACAGAGGAAATCTGTAGTAAAGACACAGAGGAACACAAAAGGTTAGAGAAATACGAGAAAAGCAAATCAAGACCTCTAAATGTAACCTTCCAGAGTGAAAACACCGTGGAGGAGATACTAAAAAATACAAAGAATCTTATGGAAAAAGAGGAGTTCAAAAATGTATGGATAAAAAGATGCCTAACACAAGAGGAACTGGAACTACTGAAAGAGAAGAGAGAGGAAGCGAAAACAAAAAATGAGGGAAGATCAGAAGAGGAGAAGAACACATTTTTTTACAAAGTAATAGGATTGCAGGTACGAAAGTGGTACATAAACAGGAGGGAATAAAAAGAAGGAAGGTAGTAGAACCATGTAATGACAAGTATATAAACAAGATGATTAAGTTGATTTACTCAAATGTGGATGGAATGGTATCTAAATTATTAGAGATGAATGATTATGTCGGAGAAAATGAACCACATATAATGTGCCTAACTGAAACAAAATTAACACCAAGGATATCAAATGACATACTAAACTTAGAGGAATATAATATATGGAGAAGAGATAGGAACTTAAAAAAAAGGAGGAGGAATTATAATATTAACTAAAAAAAAACTAAAAGTCCAAGAAATAGAACTAGATATACCCTCACAAGTAGAACTGATTGCAGTAGAGATCAACACATCTGAAGGGAAAGTAATTGTACCCAGTTTGTACATGCCACCCAGATCAAACACATGGGAAAGAGACGAATATGAGGACCTGGCAGAGAGTACAGTTCAGAGTTTAAGAGCATTACTACATAAAATGGAAGAGAAATCGGAAAGAATTATACTAACTGGAGATTTTAATACAAATATAAATTGGAATACTCTAGATATAATAAGCCAAGAAAGCTGTTGGGACCAAAAGCTCCTGGATCTCGTGCAAGAATTTTTCCTAAAGCAACATGTGAGGGAAACCACCAGAAAAAGAGGACTCGATGTACCTTCAATGCTAGATCTCATATTTACTAGGCAAGAAAATGATATTGACAGTTTAATATATCACCCTCCACTCGGCAAAAGCGACCATGCAGTACTAAATTGCAATTTCAGGAGAGCATATGACATAGTTAACAGCAATGAAAGTTACAAAAAGAGCCTAAACTATATAAAGGGAAATTATCATGACCTAAAGAAGTATTTCTTAGAAATTGATTGGGAAAATGAGCTTAGAGGACAAGATTTAAATGCTGTATATAAAAAATTCTGTGAATTTTATGAAATAGGAGTCCAGAAGTACATCCCACAGCACAAAGAAGCAGATAAGAAAATACAGAAATGGTTCAATACAGAAAGTAAAAAATCAAAAGAAAGAAGAGATTTGTTGTGGAATAGATACAGAAGACACAATAGTGAAAGGGCACATGATAATTACAAACAGGCAAGAAACGATTATACAAGAATAAGTAGGGAAGCCCAAAAACAGTTTGAGGAGGATATCATAAATAAAAGTAGTGATCAACCGAAGCTATTTTACAGCTACATCAGAAGCAAAACCAAAGTAAAAGATAAAATACAATCCATTACGGACAAGGGAATCACCTATACGCAAGAGAAAGGTATTTGTGAAGCACTAAATAAGAATTTCCAATCAGTTTTTACAGAAGAAGAAAATTTTGAGAGGGACTATGTGGAACAAGCATGCCCACACATATTACTAGATATACAAATATCAGAAAAAGTAATACAGGAGGAGTTAAGTAAATTAGGCAGAGGAAAAGCAAATGGTCCTGATGAAATTTCATGTTGGGTGCTACGAGAATGTGCAAAGGAGTTAAGTAAACCATTATTTTTAATTTTCAAGAAATCCTTGAGTCAAGGTAAACTACCTGATATTTGGAAGAAAGCAAATATTGTCCCCTTATTCAAGAAAGGGAATAGACAAAATCCACTCAACTACCGACCAGTATCACTGACCAGTGTTGTAAGCAAGGTATTGGAAAAGCTTATAAGAAAAGCTTGGGTAAATCATCTAGAAGAACACAATATGATAACAGAAAGACAGTTTGGTTTCAGAAAAGGAAATTCATGTGTTATTAATCTGTTGAGCTACTATGACAGAGAAACAGACACAATACAAGAAAGAGAAGGATGGGTGGACATATCTATTTAGATTTCAAGAAAGCATTTGACACAGTACCACACCAAAGACTTTTATGGAAACTGTACCATCAAGGAGGAATTCGAGGCAAACTGTTTTGTTGGACGCAAGATTTTCTCATAAAAAGAGAAATGAGAACAGTACTAAGGGGAAACTACTCATCATGGAAAGAAGTGACTAGTGGAGTACCACAGGGCTCAGTGCTGGCACCAATCATGTTTTTAGTGCATATAAATGATATAGATAGTAACACTGGAAATGAAAGCTATCTAAATATGTTTGCAGATGATGCAAAAATACAAAGGAGAATTACAAACACAGACTCTTGTAAAGAACTACAAGAAGAATTAAATAAACTTCATGAATGGAGTAATACATGGCAAATGGAATTCAATGTGGACAAGTATCATGTAATCAAGTTTGGTAAAAGTGGAAAAAGACCTGATTGGGATTATACGTTAGGAAATAAAACCCTACACACATCAGAAAGTGAGAAGGACTTAGGTGTGATTATCAATAACAGACTATCTCCGGCTGACCACATCAGTGAGAAGGTACGGAACGTGTATACACTGCTTGCAAATATGAGAATAGCATTCACATACATAAATGAAGACATGCTAAGAAGGATAATAACATCATTCATCAGACCAACCCTGGAGTATGCATCAGTAGTCTGGAGTCCTCATCTCAAAAAACATATAGACAAGATTGAAAAAGTTCAAAGGGCCGCTACAAGTTGGATACCAAGCTTAAAGGATCTAAGCTACAAAGAAAGACTAAATAAACTGAATCTACCAACACTACAGGAGAGAAGGAAAAGAGGTGACATGATAGTGCTATATAAATGCATATCAGGGAAGGAGAAAATAGACATAAATGATTACTTAACATATGGGGAAGCATCAGCAAGAGGACACTGCAAAAAACTGCATAAGAAGAGAGGTGATAAAGACGTAAGGAAATTCAGTTTCCCAAACAGAGCAATTGATCAGTGGAATGCACTACCGAATGAAATAGTGTGTGCGAAAACAATTTACAAATTTAAGGATATGTACGATAAATATGGTTTAAGACACGGGACAGTACGAGCTTGACTCATTCCTGTAAAGATACAATTAGGTAAGAACAATCAGGTAAGAACAAACAAAGCCAGCCAACCTCACAACTGAAAACATTAACACTGAGCTTCCTTCGCAACGCGAGTGGTAAATGTCTGCCCAGGTAAGACAACTCAGGGACTGAAGGGATCAGAAAGACTCCATTACGAATGGCAAACTTGTCGCGTGAGTGGTGTAATCCTATATGAACGTGTTAAACTTCTTAGTCGGTATAACATTTTTGTTATAATTTTTGATTTCAACAAAATATTTGAGTCACCTTAAGGGAGGGCTCTCACAGACAAGGGGTGTTAATGATCTCCATTAATTCCATTATTAACAAGACGTCCATTTTCTTAATTAGTAACACCAGGTGATTTATTCAGCTATGGAGAAACCTCTTATAGAGAAGTAGACTGTAGCACCAATCGAGCAGGGCAGTACTCCCAAGGTGGATGGAAAGTTGATGACAGGAAGAGCTGGAGCTCCCGTTTCATCAGCCCTCGGGACTATTTCCTGACCATCCTCCTTTCCTGAACTTTTTCAGTGTCTCAGTAACACAGAGAGTAGGCCAGCATGATCTCCAGTACAAGTTTCTCTAACTGTCAACACCAATCTACATGCACAGTACACACTACACTTCCTTTCAACAACAAAAAAAAAAAAAAAAAAAAAAAAGGCACAAAATAACCAGGCCTCGAAATCACAGGGTGGGGGGGGAGGACCATAAATGTCCTCATCCGCCCTTCCCCTGGTGACGAATCAACGAGATGCCTGGAACCACTGTCTGACTTGCTTCTTCATTTCTGCAATATTCGCGGCCTTTCCTCTAACATTCTCTCTGCAGAGCACCACCTCTCCTCCTCTAAACCTCACCTTCTCTTCCTGAGAGAGAGACAGCTCTCTGAGGCAACTGACAGCAAACCTTTTCCTCTATCCTCCTACTTTCTCTATACTCATTTCAAAGCCAAATGTGGCTGTTGTGTATATGTACGCAACTTCTTACCTTGCTCTCGTGTTCCTGAACTTGATTCTTCTGAATTCTCTACTTTCAGGCTTCGGCTTTCCTGTCATTCTCTGACTTAATATATCTGTGCTGTTTACTTTTCCCCTAATTCTACTGACTATTAAAAATTCTTTGACTATCTCACTTCTACAATGGAACACATTCTAACCATTTCTGTTCAATCTATCTATCCATTGCCAGACGCCATAATCCCGTAAGGCAGGGTCATTTGACTTTGAGTTATCTGTTTTACGGGGAGGGGCACTAACCTTCCACCAACCCACTTGCTGACACATAGGGAGCACGTATGGTTTGGTTATATGGTTACCACCCAGCATTGTAAATGGTTTCTTGGCTTACAGGAAACCATTTGGCTTGTCACTCAATGTAAAGCCACCTGTAAAGGAAAGAAAAGCAATAAGAAGTGACAGGAAAGATTGGAGAAATAGGAAGAGAGGAGGGCAGGCACGGAAAAAGAATGATAAGGCTAAGGAAGAAGTAGGCAGCACTACATCAAGTGAGTGGATGATGGTCGCCACCACCTACCACCACCGTCCTTTCTCTTAAATTTCCATTCTAGGAGATTTGAATGTTCACCACCACCTTTGGCTCTCCTCTCCTTTTACTGATCCACCTGGTGAACAAGCCTACATCTTTTCTATCCTCAATGACCAAGAGCAGCTTGTACAGCACCCTACCCGTATCCCTGACCGCCTTGGAGAGAGTTCCAACATACTTGACCTCTTCCTTACAACTAATCCTTCTGCTTATACTGTTAATCTCTCCTCTCCATTGGGCTTCTCCGATCACAACCTTATTACCTTGACCTGTCCCATAGCTCTGGTATGGCCTGTGGACCCTCCAAAAAAATGTCGACTGTGGCACTTTGGAGCTGCGGATTGGGAGGCCCTTAGGCAATATTTTTTTTTTTTTTTTCCCCTGGAATGATTACTGCTTCCATGGTCGGGAGCCATCTGAGTGTGCTTTGTGCATTATGTAGGTTATTCTCTCGGGCATGGAAGCATACATTCTCTTCTCATATCTTTTGACTAATGCAAGAAAGCCTTGATTTAATCACACTTGTTCTAATGGTGTCTGCAAAAAGGAGAGGGCCTATAAAAGGTACCAGAGTCAACCCACCCCTGAATCACATCTTGTTTATGTTTCTGCCTGGAATCGTGCTAAGTCTGTTCTTCACTCTACTAAAAATAATTTCATCCGTCCTAAATGCTCTCAATTCTCCAACTCGAATTCTTCCCACTGTTTCTGGCAAGTTGCCAAAAACCTTTCTAACAACTTTACCTCGTCATCCTTCCCTCCTCTTTTCTACTCTGATGGCTCTGTAGCAATTTCTTCTACAGATAAAGCAGATCTCTTAGCTTAGACTTTCTCCTCCAGTTCCACCTTAGACGATCCTGGTGCTGTTCCTCCATCACGTCCCCCCTCTGACTTCCTCATGGCTGACATTAAAATGTCTTCAGCTGATGTACTTTCTATCATCACTGGCTTTAATACTAACAAGGCATACTGGCATGATGAAGTCCCTCCTGTTGTCCTCAAGAACTGTGCTTCTGTGCTTACACCCTTCATAGGTTAACTCTTTCGCCTTTGTCTTTCAACTCGTACCTTTCCTTCTTGTTGAAAGTTTGCTCTCATTTAGCCGGTCTCAAGGAAGGGTGACCAATCTCAACCCTCTAACTATCGGCCAATTGCTTTAACATCCTGTGTCTCAAAAGTTTACGAGTCAATTATTAACAGAAAATTTTTAAAGCATCTTTCCTATCTTATCCTTCTTTCTGATCGTCAGTATGGGTTCTGTTAGGGACGCTCTGCTGGCGATCTTCTCACCTACCTTTCAGACTCCTGGTCATCCTCCTTTTGGTACTTTGGCAAAAGCTTTGCCATTGCACTTGACATCTTAAAGGCTTTCGATCGAGTCTGGCATAAATCTTTAATTTTCAAACTGCCCTCTCACGGTTTCTATCCTTCTATCTGTGCCTTCATCTATGGCGTTTTTTCTGGTCGTTCTATACCCACTGTTGTAGACGGCCGTCGTTCTTCTCCTAGATCTATCAACAGTAGTGTTCCTCAGGGCTCTGTCCTATCACTAACTCTACTCCTTTTATTCATCAATGACCTTTTAAGCCGTACATCTAACCCTATCCACTCGTATGCTGATGATTCACCTTTCCATTCGGTTCCCTCAACGTCCAACTCAGCAGTTACTCTTTTCTACTCTGATGGTTCTGTAGCTATTTCTTCTACTGATAAAGCAGATCTTTTTGCTCAGACTTTCTCCTCCAATTCCACCTTAGACGATTCCTGTGCTGTTCCTCCATCACTTCCTCCCTCTGACTCCCTCATGGCTGACATTAAAATTTCTTCAGCTGATGTTTTTTCTGCCATCACTGGCCTCAGTACTAACAAGGCATATGGGCCTGATGGGGTCCCTCCTGTTGTTCTCAAGAACTGTGCTTCTGTGCTTACACCCTGCCTAGGCAAACTCTTTCGCCTTTGTCTGTCAACTTGTACCTTTCCTTCTTCCTGGAAGTTTGCTCTCATTCAGCCAGTCCCAAAGAAGGGTAACCGCTCCCAACCCTCCAACTATCGTCCAATTGCTTTAACGTCCTGTATTTCAAAAGTTTTCGAGTCAGTTCTCAATAGAAAAATTTTAAGGCATCTTTCCTATCACAACCTTCTTTCCGATCGTCAGTACGGGTTCCGTCAGGGACGCTCCACTGGCGATCTTCTCACCTACCTTTCAGACTCCTGGTTATCCTTCTTTCGGGACTTTGGCGAAAGCTTTGCCATTGCACTTGACATCTTAAAGGCTTTCGATCGAGTCTGGCGTAAATCTTTAATTTCCAAACTGCCCTCCTACAGTTTCTATCCTTCTTTCTGTGCCTTCATCGCTAGCTTCCTTTCTGGTCGTTCTATAGCCGCTGTTGTAGACGGCCATCGTTCTTCTCCTAGATCTATCAACAGTGGTGTTCCTCAGGGCTCTGTCCTATCACCAACTCTCTTTCTTTTATTCATCAATGATCTTCTAAGCTGTACATCTAACCCTATCCACTCATACGCAGATGACTCCACCCTTCACATTTCCATTCGGTTCCCGCAACGCCCATCTCAACAGTTACTTCAACAAACAAGGGATGAGGCTATGGCGCACCTAATGTCTGACTTGGCTCGTATCTCTGACTGGGGTAAAAATAATATGGTTGTTTTTAATGCATCTAAGACTCAGTTCTTACACCTATCAACCCGACAAAAAATCTTCCACAGGTATACCCACTAATGTTTAATAATATTCAGCTTAATCCTGCATCATCTTTGAACATGCTTGGGGTTTCATTTACTCGGGACTTATCTTGGAAAGATCATATTACATCTCTTGTAAAATCTGCTTCCAAGAGATTGGGTGTGCTAAGCCGACTCCGCTCTTTCTTTACCCCTGCACAATTGTTGACTCTATACAGGGGTTTTATCCGCCCCTGTGTGGAGTACAACTCTCATGTGTGGGGAGGCTCCCCACATACAGCTCTTCTCAATAGGGTGGAGTCAAAGGCTTTTCGTCTCATTAACTCTCCTCCTCTTACTGACTCCCTTCAACCTCTGTCTCTTCGCCGCACTGTTGCATCTTTATCTTTTTTCTATCGCTACTTTAATGGTCACTGCTCCTCTGAACTGTCTGCTTGCATTCCTCCGCCTCTACGACGGGTGCATAGCACCCATTTGGCAGCAAACTCTCATCCCTTTTCTGTCCAACTCTCTAATGCAGGAGTTAACCGTTACTCCCAGTCTTTCATTTATGCAACAGGTCAACTCTGGAACTGTCTCCCTCTGTCTGTATTTCCTGCTGCCTATGATCTCCAGTCTTTCAAATGCAGTGTGTCCAGGCATCTCAAAATGATCGGATCTTGAATTTGGCTCTATATTGTATTTTGTTTTTCTCTTGGAGGGAACTGTTACTGCGGGCTCATGGACTTTGGTTCCTTCTTCCTCGCATAAAAAAAAAAAAATGGAATGAAGCTATGACACACCTAATGTCTGACTTAGCTCGTATCTCTGGCTGGGGTAAAAATAATCTTGTTTTTAATGCATCAAAAACTCAGTTTTTACACCTATCAATCTGACAAAATTTTCCACAGGAGTACCCACCAGCTGAATCTTGCATCATCCTTGAGCATGCTTGGGGTTTCATTCACTCGGGACTTATCTTGGAATGATCATACTGCATCTATTGTAAAATCTGCTTCCAAGAGATTGCATGTGCTAAGCCAACTCTGTACCTTCTTTACCCCCCGCACAGTTGTTGGCTTTATACACGGGTTTTATTCGCCCCTGTTTAGAGTACAACTCCCATGTGTGGGGAGGCTCCCCACATACAGCTCTTCTCAATAGGGTGGAGTCAAAGGCTTTTCGTCTCATTAACTCTCCTCCTCTTACTGGCTCCCTTCAACCTCTGTCTCTTTGCTCTCATTGTTGCATCTTTATCTCTTTATTATCGCTACTTCAATGGTCACTGCTCCTCTGAACTGTTTGCTTGGATTCCTCCACCTCTACGACGGGTGCGTAGCACCCGTCTAGCAACAAACTCTCATCCCTGTTCTGTCCAGCACTCTAATGCAAGAGTTAACCGTTACTCCCAGTCCTTCATTTATGCAACAGGTCAACTCTGGAACTGTCTCCCTCTGTCTGTACATCCTACTTCCTATGATCTCCAGTCTTTCAAACGCAGTGTGTCCAGGCATCTGGAAATGGACGGATCTCGAATTTGGCTCTGTTTTGAATTGTTTTTGCTTTTTTCTTGGAAGGAACGGTTTGCGGGCTCCTGGTCTTTGGTTCCTTCTTTCTTGGATTAAAAAAAAAAAAATCCAAAGCAGATTTTTTGCCATCTACCGTAACATGTAATGAAACTTGTTAAGGTATTTCAATTTTCTCATTATCAAGACAGCTCTAATATTTTATTCCAGTTAACGCAAGATGAGTTCCTTTTCTTATTTTTCTGGGAATGAATCACAAGAAGCCGAAACTGCTGATACTGTCACCAGTAACTCTTCTGTTAACAGATTATCTCAAGTATTTTATCCTAGCGACGTTAGACGATTACAATTAACACAGAATTAGCATAAGAACCTGATTTTTTTTTTTTTTTTCCTACATAACCCAAGTGTAGGGATAAGGGTGTTAGAAAGGGATAGAGATGAGAGAAGTGAGGGTTTGTACTCTCTGAGTGTTCTTCTTCCTGGTGCTGGAGAGGGACAGCAGTTGTGGTACAGCTATAATCGGGCGCTTCACTGGCCAGTTATACAAATCTTAATGTTGATGGTAGACTGCAGGTGAATAGCTACTTCAGCCGGTGGTAAACTGGGTTCACGATCCAGATGAACTTAGCCCCATGGGACCTGCTACTACTCTGACACTTTCTTTTCTTAACTTGTACTGTGCATCAGTTGTGTCCTTACTCACCTAACACCGTAACTGGAAGAAGGCTTAGGATTACTGTACCGGTGTGTGAACTACACGAGGGTTTGTGAAACAGGTATATAAAGTGAGTGAGTGAGTGTCTGTCTGTCTGTCCGTCTGTCTGTCTGTCCGTCTGTCCGTCTGTCTGTCTGTCTGTCTGTCTGTCTGTCTCTCACTCTCTCCAGTATATACATACCAGCAAGGGTACCCTGTGTTGCCTGGGCCCAAAAGGCAAACACTCTAATCCTATTTGTTCTAGTTCAGTCTTCTACTTCAGAAAGACCATGTACCTCTCATGCTTTGGAAGAGGGATTATGAGAGGACCAGGAACTTTCACCTTTTGCAGACTAGCACACAGCATTTGTGCGCACTTGCTTACTATTACCGGTGACCTAAAATGACCTCGGAAGTCAACCTTACATAGCCTATGTCCGAACTGGAGGTCATGTGAGTCTCCATGCCAATAACTGAGATGCAGGGGCAACCGCCGCTGCCCGACCAAAAAGGTGAATACTCTACTGGTGACCTCAAATGACCCAGGTCTGAAATTTTGGCCCCTTTAAAACCATCCTTGGGTCACCCTGATTCAAAATATATATGGGTCTGGAGGTCCCTGGCCCTTGGTTTGGGCGTGATTGAAGGACAAACAAAAAAACAAACAAACATTGCGGCTCTTTTATGTAATACTAGCAGGGGTACCTGGTATTTCCAGGGCCAAAAAGGCGAACACTCTTATTGTGTTTGTTCTAGTTCAGTCTTTCTACTCCAGAAAGACCATGTACCTCTTATGCTTTTGAAGTGGGATTATACGAGGTTCAGAAACTCTATATTTTAGCCTTCACAGACTAACGCATAGTATTTGTGCGCACTTGTTTACTGTTACCAGTGACCTCAAATGACCTCGGAGATCAACCTCATATAGGCTATGTCCAAAGTGAAGGTCATGAAAGTCTCCATGCCAATAATTGGGCTGCTGGGTTCAGTTGTTCGAGCATGTATTACCAGTGACCTCAAATGACCTCCGATTGGACACCTCAAATGACTTTGGAGGTCAACCCCACATAGCCAGTGTACGAACAGGATATCATGTGAGCCTCCATGTCAAAAATTGGGCTGCTTGGTCCAGTCGTTCGAACGTGTATTAACGGTGACCTCAAATGACCTCTAACCAGTAACCTGATTTGACCTCGGAGGTCGACCTCAAATAGCCAGTGTCCAAACTGGAGGTCATGTGAATCTCCATGCAAAAAATTGTGCTGCTCAGTCCAGTCGTTCAAGCGTGTATTACCAGTGACTTCAAATGACCTCTGAGGTCAACTTCAAATAGCCTATGTCAGAACAGGAGATCATGCAAGTCTCCGTTCCTAAAATTAGGCTGCTGTGTCCAGTTGTTCGGCATGAACTCACATCACCTGCGACCAGTGACCTCAATTGATCCAGATCTAAATTTGGTCCCCTAAAACCATTTTTGGATCACCCAGATTCAGAATATATATATCGGCCTGGGAGTCTCTGGCCCTTGGTTTGGGGGTGACTGAAGGACGAACAAACAAACAAACAAGGTGACTTTATCTCTCTCTCTCTCTCTCTCTCTCTCTCTCTCTCTCTCTCTCTCTCTATATATATATATATATATATATATATATATATATAGATATATATATATATATATATATATATATATATATATATATATATATATATATATATATATATATATATATATATATATATATATATATATATATATATATATATATATATATATATATATATATATATATATATATATATATATATATATATATATATATATATATATATACTGCAGATATATACTATACATAGATAGATAGATAAATAGATATACATACATATATAAACATATATATATATATATATATATAGAGAGAGAGAGAGAGAGAGAGAGAGAGAGAGAGAGAGAGAGAGGCGGCTTGCAGTCCTAATGGACCCAGGTTCGAATCCCGACTGGGGCAGGGAACAGTTTAAGGATTTGAATTTCATAAAACGCAGACTTTCCTGATCTACCAGATGACCCGCCGACATGTCATAAGAGAACCCCCGCTAATACCAATACACCAGTCCTGTATGAGACAGTCCTAGCATGTATTCAATATGGACGGTGGGTGTTAGCGCCGAAGTGGCGACATGTGGAGGTGTAGGAGGACTACTGGGCCTTGGGATAGGCTACTGCCCCCGAGATATAGGCCCTGAAGCCCTTGCCCAGAGTCGGACATATAAAATATATATATATATATATATATATATATATATATATATATATATATATATATATATATATATATATATATATATATTGCCAGACGCCTCAATCCCGTTTGGGGTGGCCACAAACAAATCGCGTCCAAGTCGCCCTGTCCCCCGCCATTTCACTGCCCTGCTCCCAACTCACACCCCCCTCTCTCATATATCTCTCCACCCCATCCCTCCATCTCATCCTCGGCCTCCTTCTCCCTCTTCCCCCCTCCACCTCACTCACATACACTCTCTTCGTCAGTCTTTCACCCTCCATCCTCTCCACATGGCCAAACCACCTCAGTGCGTTCCTCATAACGCTTCCTTTCACATCCACATCCACACCACAACGCTCATTTTTATCCTCATTCGTCAGCCTGTCTCTCCATGTGACTCCACAGGCTCCTCTTAAATAACTCATTTCCACTGCTCTCACTCTTGACTTGTGTCCTTCCAACAACGTCCAAGCTTCACTTCCATACGTTAGAGTTGGTATCACAATACTGTCATGTAGTAACTTTTTCACTTCCATGCTCACTTCCCTGTTTCTTATCACTGATTTCAAAAAAACAGCAACCTTTCTTCCCTGCTGTACCCTTTCAAGCACTTCATCATCCAAACCTCCATCCTTACTCATCACACTATCCAAGTACTTAAACGTACTCACATTTTCCAATTCCTCACCATCCAACCTCACTGTACATTCACTGACTTCACCTCTCTCAAAGACCATCACTTTACTCTTCCCTACATTCACCTTTAGATTCCGTTTCTTACACACTCTCCCAAACTCATCCACCAAGCCTTGCAGCTCCCCTACGTCTTCACTCAACAACACAGTATCATCTGCAAACAACAGAACAGCGAGTTTCCAAACACTATCTTCTCTCACCAGGGCCACTCCAACATCCACTACCCTACCTTGTACCTCTTTTATTACCCCATCCATGTACAGATTGAACAGCCATGGAGACATGACACATCCCTGTTTCAACCCAACTTTCAAAGAGAAAAATTCACTTAGTTCACCATCCACACGCACTGCGGCCTTCGCACCATCGTACATACTCTTCACAGCATTCAACAACTTCCCATCTACTCCATATATTCTTAACACTTTCCACAATCCTTGTCTATCCACCCTGTCATATGCTTTCTCCAAATCCACGAAAGCCGCAAAAAACTTCTTTCCCTTCTCTAGAAACTTTTCCACTAAAGATCTAAGAATGAATATCTGATCTACACAACCTCTTCCCTTCCTAAAGCCTCCCTGTTCTCCAACTAATTTCTCTGTTCTTTCTCTAACTCTGCCAATAAGTATCCTACCATACACTTTTCCTATTATACTAAGAAGACAAATGCCCCTATGATGACCACACACTTCTTTTTCCCTTTTTCCTTTGTACAAGGGAATAATTATACTTGACTTCCAATCCTCCGAGACTCTACCTTCCTCCCAGGCCAATCTGCACATCTTCCACATCCATTCTACTACTATCTCTCCCCCATGCTTCAGCATTTCACCACACACTCCATCATTTCCTGGGGCTTTCCCTGATTTAACTTTCTTCATTGCTTCCACAACTTCTATCCTACTGATTTCTTCCTGTCTTCTCACCTCCCTCCTTCTCCCAGCCATTCCCCAGCTACTTATACTCGCATTACTTCCATCCTCTCTCTCTCTCTCTCTCTCTCTCTCTCTCTCTTTCCCTACATATATATATATATATATCCTTCTCCCTCTCTCTCTCTCTGTATCTATCTATCTATCTATCTATCTATCTATCTATCTATATATATATATATATATATATATATATATATATGTTATATTATATTATATTACCAGACGCCTGAATCCCGTAAGGGGTGGCCACAAACAAATCGCCTCCATGTCGCCCCGTCCACCGCCATTTCACTGCCCTGCTTCCAGCTCACACCCTCCTCTCTCATACACCTCTCCACTCCATCCCTCTATCTCATCCTTGTCCTCCCCCTCCCTCTCCCCCCCACCACCTCACTCACATACACTCTCCTCGTCAGTCTCTCACTCTCCATCCTCTCCACATGGCCAAACCACCTCAGTGTGTTTCTCATAACATTTCCTATCACATCCACAAACACACCACAATGCTCCTTCACTTCCTCATTTGTCAGTCTGTCTCTCCACGTGACTCCCCATGCTCCTCTCAAATAACCCATTTGTTCTGCTCGCACTCTTGACTTGTGACCCTCCAACAAGGTCCAAACTTCGCTTCCATACGTTACAGTTGGTATCACAATACCGTCACGTAGTAACTTTTTCACTTCCATGCTCACTTCCCTGTTTCTTAGCACTGCTTTCAAGGAACCAGAAACCCTTCTTTCTTGTTGTACCCTTTCAAGCACTTCACCCTCTAAACTTCCATCCTTACTCACCACACTACCCAAGTACTTAAATGGACTACATTTTCTTTTTTCCTCCTCATCCAACCTCACTGTACATTCACTGACTTCACTTCCTCTCGAAAACCATAACTTTACTCATCCCTACAGTCACCTTTAGATTCCCTTTCTTTCACACTTTCCCAGACTCATTCGTGAAGCCTTGCAGCTCCCCTTCGCCTTCACTTAACAGCACTGTATCATCTGCAAACAATACAGTGAGTTTCCAAGCACTGCCCTCTCTCATTAGGGCCGCTCTAACATCCACTGCCCTACCTTGTATCTCTTTTATAACCCCATCCATATACAGATTGAACAACCATGGAGACATGATACATCCTTGTTTCAATCCAACTTTCAAATAGAAAAATTCACTCATCCACACGCTGCACCCTTAGCACCCTCATGCATACTCTTCACGGCATTCAACAACTTCCCATTTACTCCATATATTCTTAATGCTTTCCACAATCCTTGCCTATCCACCCTGTCATATACTTTCTTCATATCCATGAAGCTGCATACAACTTCTTTCCCTTCTCTAGAAACTTTTCCACTAAAGCTCTAGAGAATGAAAATCTGATCTACACAACCTCTTCCCTTCCTAAAATCTCCACGTTCTTCTCCGACTGATTCCTCTGTTATTTCCCTAACTCTGTCAATAAGTATTCTACCATATACTTTTCCTATTACACTAAGCAGACAAATGCCCCTATGATTACCACATACTTCTTTTTCTTCTGTTCCTTTGTATAGGGGAATAACTATACCTGACTTCCAATCCTCCGGGACTGTACCTTCCTCCCATGCCAATCTGCACATCTTCCACATCCATTCTACAACCATCTCTCTTCCATGCTTCAGCATTTCACCACATACTCCCTCCCTCTCTCTCTCTCTCTCTCTCTCTCTCTCTATGAATATATATATATATATATATATATATATATATATATATATATATATATATATATATGTATATATATATATATATATATATATATATATATATATATATATATATATATATATATATATATATATATATATATATATATACGGAAAGTCTCTTCATCCTCTCAGTGAAACAGAGAACAATATAATTTAGACCCCTATTCCGTCACTGAGAGACACCACCAACACCCCCATTCCCCCACTGGTATACACCACCAACATCCCCATTCCCTCACTGGTATACACCACCAACACCCCCATTCCCTCACTGGTATACACCACCAACACCCCCATTCCCTCACTGGTATACACCACCAACACCCCCATTCTCTCACTGGTATACACCACCAACACCCCCATTCCCTCACTGGTATACACCACCAACACCCCTATTCCCTCACTGGGATACACCACCAACACCCCATTCCCTCACTGGGATACACCACCAACACCCCATTCCCTCACTGGGATACACCACCAACACCCCATTCCCTCACTGGGATACACCACCAACACCAGCAATCCGTTACCGCGCCAATCTTGACCCCTCCTTGACCCACCTCAAAACACCCCAGCCGCTCTAACCCCGCCCCTCCCCCGCCCTGCCTTCCCCCATCGCTTTACTCCAGCACACTTATCCATTAACAAGTGTTATCAGAGTCAATTTTCCGCCTGTTGTGTAGACTGGTGGCCGGTGGGTTGGCAGATACTCTCAGCAACCACGGCGGCTCCACTTGGAATCTGGTCTGGCCTTAAGTACTTTACGCACACTAGTTTTTAACAGACTAGATTACTTAGTACTACATTTTAAGATTTTAAAAATTTTTGCTCCATATTATACAAAGAAATTACTCAGCCACACACACACACACACACACACACACACACACACACACACACACACAAACATACAGAAAACTACGAGTACTTTCTTACCAGCATACCGTAAGATAACTTTATGCATTCTTAGCCTCTGGTAGAACTGAACTTGAACTGAGATGGTTAAACCTGAAATGCCTTGACTGAACTTCATTGGACTTAACTGGACTGAAATTGTTACGTTTAGGTGTAGAAGAGCAAATCAATGCTAGGGGTAAGTGAAACAAAACAGGCTACTGCAGGAGGTGAAATTTCTACCGATTAGGTATAGCAAGTGCGACAGTGGCCAGACTGGGGGGATGTGGCCACCTCCTAAAATGATGATGTATTACCAGAGAGAGAGAGAGAGAGAGAGAGTTAACTGTGTTCTGTTGTAAGCTGATACCTCCATTAAAGCTAAAGTGGCAGGTGATATAAATCAGTGTGCATCGCTCCCTCTGTGATAGTACTAAATGTAAATCTCTTAGATTCTGCTCTGGGTCAGAAGCCACCCTGTTTTATTACCCTTCACGGTGCTCTACAGGGACGCATTCAATTTGTGGCAACGAAGTGATTGGGCAGTGGAAATGGTCGGTTACACAGACGTCTCTCACAGTCTCCTCCCTGTCCCCCGCCAGGAGGATGGAGGTTCGCAGGAGAAGGGTAACCTCGTCATGCAATCTACCGGATTCACCTTCAGATGAATCTAGAGTTGCAGCTACTACTATTACCTCTACTACTACTACTACTACTACTACTACTACTACTACTACTACTACTACTACTACTACTATTACTATTACTACTACTACTATCAATCTTGAAACTTTACACATGCCTGTGGGAAGTTTTCTTCTTTTTGTGAACATTATTAGTATCAACATGTAATAGGCATTCACACTGGAAGTGTGGAACGTGAGCGAGCTAGCGAGCAAGTCAGGCAGTGCTGAATATTGTCTCATGTGCCTCATCATCTTCCTCTGATTTCCTGGCCTGAAAATACTCAAAAGAACTTAGATTACACCAGAAATATCCCCTCACACTTCCTAAAACCAACACTCTTCTTGTATTAATTTTAGGTCTAGGGCTTGGGACTTAGCAAGGTAATAATGACTGAGTTTTGTTCACTCACAAAAATAACTTTCACCAAATCTCTCGGTGCGCTCCAAAGTGAATCAGAAATCAGAAATTCAATGTTTCGTCGATCAGGGTATTGTATTAGTCTGACTCGAAATTTGTCAAAAATTTCAAAAAAAAAAAAAAAAAAAAAATGGAGGGTATTATTTATTTTTAAGAGGCAAAAGCTGGTTGCTCTCAGCAATCGTCGGAAAATACTGCTGCGGTACTCACGCAACCTTAGACCGTTACTTCTTGCTCAGCCGACTGTTAGGCTAATCTACCTTATAAAAAATCATTTTCTCGATTTACGGAAAAACTATTAGGAATGACGGGTTGTCTATGAAATGAAAATAATTGAGGATTTTTAAGCGATTTCCAAATTGGCGTCTATCCTTCTTGTAAATTTAAAATTGGCTGAGATATCCAAAAAAGTTCTTTTCTGTACTACAGAGTTTTCCTCCCGACCCCTGCCCCCATTTCTTGCTGATGCGATATATCACATGGGTACATATGTCGGGGGTGCAAACTGTGACTAAATTTGGTGTTCTCGCTCGCTTCGCTAGTTCGAGTTATTATTATTATTATTATTATTATTATTATTATTATTGTTATTCTTATTTTTCTTATTATTACTTATTTTAAAACTGCGATATTTCAAATGCTATTTGGCCTGGAGCCTTCAAACTTGCTCAACTTAGTCGGACAGCTGTCCGCTTCTTTTGGTCAAATATAGTGGCAATCCATCAGCTAGATCTCTGGATATTATCCGGAAAACAGAAAAGTGAGTCAGCCACGTTATCTCAAGAACAGCTTAGGCCAAGAACCCGGAAGGGAATATGGTTGCAGTTGGTTTGATTATTCTCTGAGATCGCCTAGGGTAAAAAAAAAAAAAATGTTACTTTTCTCGATATTCCGACTGACACTTCATTTTCCATGAAGGGTTAAAGCTGGAGCCGCCAAACTTTTGGACTTACAGACTGTGATGGCCTAATGTGACTAGCACAAGATCAGTGACTCTGATCTTAAAGTCCCATTATAGCTCGGCTTCTGGTACGGAATGGCTGTAGGATGTTTTTCCTTATCAAAATTGTCCTTGGACCATTTTATGGTGTTCTAGTTATTATAACTTTGTGGTAGGTGTGGGCGCTCATCATCCACTCACTCGATGTAGTGCTGCTCTCGGGTGTCTGCCCTTTCCTCTCCTCCATCCCTCTTTCCTTCCATCCTCTTCTGTCTTCCTTTCGTTCATTCTTTCCTTGTCCTGCCTATGGGCAACTTTACACTCCCTCTTCTGTCTTTCTTTCCTTCATCCTTTTCTCTTCCTTCTGCCTGTGGGTGACTCTACACTGAGTGACAAGCCAAATGGTTTCCTGTACACCAGGAAACCATTTACTATGCTGGGTGGTAACCATATAACCAAATTTTGGCGCCTGGTGGTTTAGTGGGTAATTATTGCGCTCCAGTCGGATTGAGCCGGTGAAAGTTTATATCCAAGGGGTGGCTGGGGTTGATTGCTCGTGTAATGCCACTCAGGGATGAGTGAGGCTGGTCACTCTGATCTTAAATATCGGGACCAACTGCCTAGCCCCGGGCTCCTACGCTCCACATGGAGCAATGTAGGATTGGATGATAGATAGATATAGAAAGATAGATTATTATTATTATTATTAATATCATTTTTATTATTAACTAGGCTTCTTGTTTGCATTTTTAGTTTTCGGGGGAGGGGCACTAACCCTCCTCCAACAGACTTGTTGTAATGTCTGAAATACGTGTTGTTTGGTTATAAGGTTACCACCCAGCGTTGTAAATAATTTTCTGGTATACAGGAAGTCATTTTGCTTGCCACTCAGTGTGGAGCTACCCTAAAACAGAGTACCGCTACGTTAAGTGGGTTGATGATGGGCGTCCCCATCTACCACATGTGGCCATGTGGACAGGATGGAGAGCGAGAGACAAACGAGGAGAGTGTATGTGAGTGAGATGGAGGGGGGAGAGGGAGGGGAAGGCCAATGATGAGATGGAGGGATGGAGTGGAGAGGTATATGAGAGAGGGTGTGCTAGCTGGGAGCAAGGCAGTGAGATGGCGGGGGACCGGGTGACATGGGGGCGATTTGTTTGTGGCCACCCCTTACGCAATTAGGGCGTCTAGCAATAGGTGGATAGAGTATTTACTACTGCTACTACTACTACGACTGCTACTATCTCTACGACGACGACGACTGTTACTACTAATACTGCTTCTGCTACACCACCTACGACTGCTATTACTACTACTACTGTTACCTTCCATGCACCATCCCTCATGTCTGGACCTGAAATGGGGACCGTAACTGTATATTTGACTCCGCGTGTCGTTGATAGGCATTTATCTAAAACTTTTTACGTCATCTAATCCTGTGTTGCCTCATGAGCACCGTAGGGGGCCGAGGCTGAGGTATTCAGTGATGACATATTATTTATTGTTTCATTAGTGAGCAGAATTTTTAGTGAACCTTTAACAGATGTCACTATAGTTCATGGGTGACTAGAATGAAACCTGAACATAAACTGTAGACAATGTGTGTGTGTGTGTGTGTGTGTGTGTGTGTGTGTGTGTGTGTGTGTGTGTGTGTGTGTGTGTGTGTGTGTGTGTGCCACAAATGTAAGAAATAACATTTAAAATATACAGTACCACGATTGTACATGCTCATGTAATATGGTGATATCAAGCTGTGTGTCACAATAACGTAACTAATTTTGTTCTGTTTGTTACTCATTTTTTTCTTCTGGTTACGGTGGAAAAATACAAACTCATAGCTGGAGAGTCTATTGATACTTTTACTTCTGTGTTTTTCTTTTCCTATTTTTGGATCCCTTACATCCCATGTAAGTAGCAAGGATGATGATGATGATGATGATGATGATGATGATGATGATGATGATGATGATGATGACTATCGCCAGCCGATTTTATTCAGCAACTGGTAAACCTCCTGGGTCTAAGTTTGGTAAACAGTTTTGGATAATTTCTTTCCCCTTTTAGTTTAGAAATTATGAAAGTCATACAAGTTATTCCGAAAACTGTGTTGGGCACTAAATATCGCTTTAATGGGTTTAAAAATATCAGTGTTCACTGTCTCGCTATATATCTTTATAGAATGAATCAGTGTTTCATGTCCGCAGCTGTATATTTCATTGCTTGGATTATAAGAGGAATTCCAGTACCCCGCACTTCATGGTTGTGCTGCAAGTCAACGAAAACTGGAGGATGTGGAGGTCAGGTGATTTGAGAAGTGGTTAAGGAATTTTGAGAAGTGTGATAGTACGCATTTTCGATCCTAGGTTCGGGCAGAGAATAACCTGACGATCTGTAATTCGTTAAAACAACTTTTACTGATCTAGACCCACTGCCACACATTAGTCATGGAAGTTGCATATAATTAAATAACCTCAAACTACACAACATAGGAAGAGATGTGTGCAATTTCCCTCTGCTCTGATACAGTACACTAGCTTTAGAAACAATCGCCTGAGAGGGCTCTGATGAAATGATCATTGCAGCCGTGATATCCCAAGATGATCATTTTTTTATTATCTGAATATTGATGTCATATAATATTTACTGGGAAATATCAACAGACAAGCCATAATATTCATCGTTACGAAAGCAGGTTATCCTACAAGGGCTGAAGTCAATCGGCATTTTGCACTTACCATCCCTCTGGAGCCACATTATCTAGTACTACATTACCTAAAAAAACAACAAAAGTTTACTACAATAAAATATAAATAGTCTGCTCTTGCTACAGCCAGACGAATTTACTTATGCTAGGTCTTTGTAACTGACGCGGCTATAAATTCTCAAAAAAACTTTCAGTACTACGACGTCTTATTTTTTCCTCTCTCAGATACATCAGACGATTGTATTCAGCTTTGGAAAGATATCCTGGGGTTGATGCAGCTAAGCTTCTGTGCTCTGGGTACTTATCATCCTGTCAACACGGTAAGATAAGTTGAGATGACCAGGATGTAAACTGTAAAGTATGTGATTAGGTTTATGTTGCGAGCCATGTCTGTTATCGATAATGTATTGTGAATTAGCTGAATTAGCCTAGTTGTGCTTGTTTGTTTGATCGTGTGTGTGTGTGTGTGTGTGTGTGTGTGTGTGTGTGTGTGTGTGTGTGTGTGTGTGTGTGTGTGTGTGTGTGTGTGTGTGTGTGTGTGTGTGTGTGTGTGTGTGTGTGTGTGTGTGCCATAACAATATCTTCTTTTGACTGTATCCTAATTAGGTGAAATAAGTTAGTGTAACGTGGAGCCGAGAATTACGAGGGCATAAATGATGAATGAATGGATGTGTGTCCAGTTTTACTAAGAGCTTTGCTAATAACTTCTTGTACGCTTCTATATTCTGTATCCTGTACATAGATCCTGACCCACACGTTTATGAAAGTAGGAAATCGGATGATGATTATGATGTTGGTGATGATGATGATGATGATAATGATGACAGTAATAATGCTGATAATTTTGTGTAGAAAAACGGGAGGATGTATGAGAATATTTTTCATTGTTTTTGTTTTATGTCGTTATGTAAGTTCACATAACTCTCCATTCTTTCTCCCCCATCTAGTTCCTATTTCTTACACATTATTTTTCTCCTCTTACTTGAACTCCAACACACAGAACTGGAAAGCTTTATCTTCACTATTGTAAATGGTTACTATAATGGACGTTTTGGAGTGAAATGATACACTGGACTGTTCATTTTTGGGAATCCTTACAGTCAGAGAGTTAACAAGAAAAAACGTATGATGCACGGGAGCTTCAGGAACCTTCAACTAATGTCCTTCGGTTAATGGCCTGCCTTGTGGTATGGTGTTCTATGGTGTGCTGCGATTTCGCTCAAGTAAGCGGAAGTGAGGCAGCTCGTGTCTGTAAAACGTTAAAGAGAGACAGATGGACTAGGCAGACGTTGGAGATGCTCAGATATCCAAAAACTGTCTTGATTTACGCTTTTCTTGCGATACACACAGACACTTTACTCAGTTATGTAAAAAATGTCGTAGAGAACTAGCTCCACAAGGGAAACGGCACCCTGCCAAGCTCGAACTGGGACTTCTTCACAAGACGAATGGCAAGATGTGGGGTTTCTTTCCATGGTAGGAGGTACATCTGTTTCTCTCCACTCAGGACAATGGTGGCAGTACAGGAAGGCTCCTCTCCACCGCTTTAGCACACGAAACAGCACATCATCACCAACGTGAAAAGGAACATTACTAAGTTCAACAACTTATACTCAGCACAGACAAACACACCATTCCACGAGGTAACAGAAGACATTGCATCCCAACAAACTACACCAGTGAGTGTCTGCCTCATAAGACAACACAACTCACTGAAAAACAGCTACTCTTTCCCACACACACAAGACACTATCACAGGGTTCCAAGAACTAAACAGTATGATTAGCAACAAAATTGCTACGCTGAAAACGGAGGACTGGAAAGCATTTGCAATAACAGTCACTTCACAGACCCTTCTCGGCTTTACTAAATACATGACAGTATTACTAAACCATAAACAAGCACCTCCAAGACTTATTCCACCATCACATCCAACACCCAGCACATCCCTTCCTACAAAGAGCAAGCAAACATACTCGTGAACCATTACGTAACCATGAATCACTTAATACCAACATGAAGAGAGTCAGAATAAATAATCCTCTCAACAAAGGCAATCCTTCCCACTCGACCGCAGTATAACCCCCTTGACTCAGAACAGACGAGTGGCATTTTCAAGAAAAAAAAAGAAAAAAAAAAATCCACAAGCACAGGACTGGCTAGCATAAGCAGCCTGCACTTATAACATTTAGGACCACACTGCATCCAGGCCGTCACAAACATTACCAACTACTCTTCTGTATACTGTAGCATTCCCAATATTCGGAGAAAGTGATCATTTATCACTATATTTGAACCAAACAAAGACCAAACACACTCTTCTCCGAACAGACCAATAACACTACTTAGCACACCATCAGAAATAACTGAACACATATTATGAACAAAGTCACACCCCATGACCCTCTTGTTCCAACACAGTACATATTTAGAGCACCGGACTCTACAAACGCATTGCTGACTAATCTCACACACTAAGCATCTGATATCGACAATTCCGCGTCACTCGCACAACGCACATCTCTTACAAAAGTAGATATTAGTAAAGCCTTTGATATATCAAACGACACAGACTAATCAACAAGATATACAACACAAGTAAGGAGAAGAACAACAAACGCAGGCTTGCTAACAATTTTTCTGGTAGACAAACACATGTTCCATTCCAGTCCAAGTCATCACAAACACGAAATTTCCCTAAAGGAGTTTCACAGGGCTCCGTTTTCCAACCTACAAACCCACATAGATGATATTTCTACACCTAAGACCCACATAAACACTACCTAATATTCAGATGACATCACCATAACAACCAGACACCACAGTGCTAACATGGCCTGCACACTGTAACAGGATTGCCTTAACGCTCTGCAGACTCGGGTCGAGTACAATAGGCTGACGATTGCTTCAACCAAATCCACGACAACACTCATTACCAGCAGTGACAGTAAACATGGGCACAGTTTCTCATGTGATATCACGCTTAACAATATATGTGTCATACAATTGCTCCAATAAGAACCTTGGAGTGACAATCATGATAATGGACACCTTCAAATAACACAAAAAATACATCAAGAGGTTGTGCGCGCACAGACTCAATACACGTAGGGCACCTACAGGCCCAGATTATGGGCAACATATGGAAACACTCTCCTTACTCTACAAATAATTCGTTATATCAGTGATGTCCAATGCCTCCCTGGCATGGGCTTCCATCTTATGTAATACCCACCCAACACCTTGCACACCGTACAGAATAACACCATATGCTTCACCACTGAATCACCAAAACTACACCCACAGCTCACTTACACAATGAAGCGAAAGGCCTTCCTGTCAGACTCGGTCTTGATATGAGAAGCACGCAGGTCTGTGCAACAGCCCTTGCCAGTTCAGAACACCCTGGTCACTACATGACAGAGATATACAGTACACTAATCACATAAAACAGTCAGTACAAGTATCAAACCCTCTACAACTATATCTCAAACACTATACCCGCGGCGCACGACTCTGAGGTTGTCATTATCGTACCCTGGCAACCTATCATTCAAAACTGCGTCCGATTTCGTATCATATTATACACGAATCATATTATTATGCACGAATATATTATACACGAATATTACTATACACGAGCATATTATAAACGAATCACTTGCGTCTCATGTTATACACGAAATGGGGAGCACTTTTGAATGGTAGGTTGCCAGGGTACGACAATGACAACTCAGAGTCGTTCGCCGCGACTGTAGCAGTGACAAAACACCTAGATACTCCCTTCATGCACAGAGCAATATAACATCTTGATCAAAACGTTATAATATAACCTCCCCACTTCCTGACATCCACCTATCGGAGGTGTCCATAAGCTTGTTGGGTATACGTTTTGTGTATACGTTTAAGTGTGTAATGTGCATTGCAATTTTATAATATGTGTGTTATGTTGTGTGGGTTTATTCTACAAGTAGGGAACGTGTCATCCGTGAGTCTATTCCATAAGAAGTTTAAGTACCGTATATTTGGAAGATGGAAGTTCAGGAATAATGGCTATCGACTGCACAAGGGTCAATAACCACATCATTACTTTCTGCGAAGTCCTAAGTTTCATATGGAATACGATTTGCAGTACTCTTTGTTACATTCAGGTAACCATTATTAGACTGATGAGTAAACAGTCAAAGTGAAACGAGCTTTGTCCAAAAATCATAAAGGATCCAGAATCGAATGTGGTTCCAACAGTCCCTACCCAGACACGCTAACCCATGCAGCATTTGAATCCAAAACATTGAAGGAGAAAGCAGAGATGATTTTGCATATAGAGTAATAGTGGCTGTCATGATGAGCAAGATGGGGGAGAGTGTCACTCAGGATAATGATGATCCTGATAACTGTGGGTGTGCTACTAATATAGGATGCATAGATGTAGGCTGAGTGTGCAGCAAGATATAGATTTAAAATTAAAATAAAACAAAATTACGTTATGCTTGGTAAGGCAGTGAACGGTAATTACAGTGCTATAGAGGAACGTCTCGTATCTTTGGCGGATGGATGAGTAGATGACATGGCGTAGGTAAGTATCAGTGTTTGTGTGTGTGTGTGTGTGTGTGTGTGTGTGTGTGTGTGTGTGTGTCAGACAGTATTTCTAACTAGGTGGAAATATTTGGAAATATGACGACTACAGACTTGGAAATGAATGGTGAAAGACTGAATAGTAATTGGAGGCGTGAGAAAATAGACGGCAGAATCAGAAATGTAAACTGTGGTGGTTTTCGGAGAGTTGTAAGCCATGTGATAATGAGTTATGAGGCGGCTTGGAAGGTGAAAGACAGACACAAACTAACGCTGCCTTGAATGAGCGTAGGTTAATTCTTTAAACCTGATGACGTATTTTGATCTTATTCTTGCTAGTAGAAGACTCTTTATATCGACTTAGGACAGACATCTAGTAATGAAGGGGTTATATGAAAGTTAAATTCAAACCACTCTGTTCGAACATCCTCCATACAGGGGGGAAAATCACCTGGCGGTGGCAGTAATAGGATGTGCAGCGGACTGGAGGAGTTACTGGAACACTGGAGGTGATAGTGATAACCTTTGTGAAACACCTTTTCTCTTACTGCGCATCATTTCTCTCTCTCTCTCTCTCTCTCTCTCTCTCTCTCTCTCTCTCTCTCTCTCTCTCTCTCTCTCTGCAAGACGTATCCTCCAAGTTAATTAAATGATGTAGTGATAGCGGTAAAAACAGACAAAATGCATCCTTAGAATGAAAGGGTCATTGATCATGGGAAGTACGAGTACTTCAGAGGTTCTGTATATAAGTGGCAACTGAAATAAGGACGCTTGTATGTCGCAAAACGTAACAGTGTAATTTATCCTTTTCAGTCAGTGGGCGTCTGTTCGTGTTATGTTTCTGCCAACAAACGATGATTTTTAACTTAAGGACTTCTAGTATTACATGGGATAGTGAAGGCTATGCTATATCAATGCCACCCAGTTAGAAAAATCTTTTCTTAGCTGAACACAACAGTCCGAAGATGGTGAAAATGAATTATAAATAAGTTCCAGAGTTGAATGAGTTAACTTTTTCACAGTGATAGACATTTTAGTCACTGTTTTCTTGTTACTCTCATACGATTTTGTTCTGATTCGGTGATGCCTCTCTTGTTGTACTGGGTTAAGTGAATCCTACCTTTGATAAATTTCTCCTGGGAATGCTGGTGAATGTTTATGCACTTTCTAGTCATGGATCATTTATCAGAAACGTGAGAAACAAAAACGAAACTTTTAAAGAGTAAATGAGAGTAATTAAGCGAGAATCATAAAGTCAACGGTACATGTGAGTCCAAATGAGTGGTAATGAGGCTGCCTCAGGCCTGCACCAGTCTGGAGCCTAGACTTGCCTCTCCTCACCCATGTCTACTTCATAGGCTTCATCGCCCTACCTCTCCTGCCTCACAGCCTCACCTCCCTCTCCTCCCTTCATCACCCCCCCGCCCGCGCGTCTCGCAGCCCTGCTCCTGTCTCCTGCCTTATTTTTTCTTTCTTCCCCCCCCCCTCTTCCGGTTCTTCCTTCTCTACTCCATCTCTTCCTTAATCTTATATGTTCTCCTTACTTCTCAGACTTTCTCTTTCCTCATATTGGGTTCTCTCTCCTCTACCCTCCTATATTAATCTCGTTATTTAAAAAGCACCTCCATTCCAGCTCTACTTCATCCACTCTTCTTCCCTCACACTTAGTCCACAGTTCGTCCGCACCTCCAGGCTATCAGGATATGGTTCATTTATCCCACAAGGCTCATCTTGCCAATCCTGTCTCGTACGTCAGATGAGTGGTGATGGAGATGGTTGAAGGTATTTAGGTCCTGACCATACTAACTAAACTCTGCGGTTGGTTGTGGTGACCTCGGAAGCGCTCTTGGCTCACAGGCAAGAGGTCCCTGGTTCGATTCCAGAGCCAGCTAGAAGACCCTTTGTCAAGGTTTCTTTATCTAGGTCTCTTCGCACGGAGAACTGAAGCAGTAACCTGGATTTTTAGTGATGGTTCCGTACCATGACCTGGATGAATGTCGAGTGCTTTCATTGTCTGTCACGGGTGAACTCTGAAAACAGATGTATGGCACCAGATAGGTAGACGGAGAAGTTCAGCAGCAATAGCAATTACCGCAGCTCCAGGCTAGTCTGTACGTGAACTCGATGGACTGAAGTTGCCATTCTCCTACAGTCCACCATCATCCTTTTAGGTGGATAGGGAGGGAGTTGAAGGACGTTTGTGTTACCAGCCAGCTGAGTCATCTGGATATGTCTGTGCCACCAAGTGAAGGCCTCCTTCTCCAATGTGGTTATGAACAGAGATATTCTTGACCTGCCTGTGCCTGATGGTTACAAATGAGTTACAGCAGGACAGACGGAGTGACTTGCAGTGGTGTTTATCTATGACCTTGACTGTCATATCTGCCTCCACTCCCCCCCTCTTTTACCTTACTGTGTTTGTTCCAAGATGATGAAGCTTCCGAACCCCTTATAGCTCAGTTGATGCTCAGATGTAGGCAGATCGGTGTCTCGATTTGCTTATAGTGATCAAGGAGACCCATCACTGCTTCATAACCAAGAATCGTCGAATTTCTTGAAATCACACTTTAATATTATATAATCAGTGTGTGATCGACCCAGTTCCGTCAGATAAAAACAAGCCGACTACAGCCATCACTCACTCTAGTATTCATAAAGAATCCTAACCAGCTTATACGATACACAAGTCCACACAATAATTTATATAATCAGGAATCATTTTTGTCGGACGTATTATCAGGAGTAATTTTCTCTGGACGCTTTTCTCCTTCGTGTTCACTGTACTTTGGTTGTGATGTGTTTGTGTGTTGTATGGGTGAAGACAATAATACAAACATGCAACCTGATGCGCCACTTACGCTCAAGAAACATTTGAATACAGGATGAAGGTTCATACTTGTCTGGTTCTCGCCACATTTGATGTGGTATTCGTAGCATGTTTTTTTTTGACTGGTTTATTTACATATTACTCGTTTACATTCTCTCCCCTGTTATAGTTATCGTTGAAATATCAATATATTTTGCTTCAATAACCATACAGTAGGGTATTGAGGTGCAATATGCAAAACTAATCCCTAAAGAAGTGCCTCCAAGATTCCTAGACGTCCTAGATACAACAATAATAATCTCGGCCTAACGTTGTATTATATGCCAGGTTCTCATACTGAAGGGGTTAATGCTGTTTGTCTAGGGCCCTGTGGTGTGAAAAGTCTATCCTTTCATTAATAAAATCACAAGGAAACAGTAACAATATGACGTATTGGGGGTGAAAGGGTTAAAACTCTTTGATGGTGTGGGTTGTTTCGTGCTGTTTGCCACACTGTACTGTACATGCTGAAAGTCAGAAGCTGTGAAAGACTAACTCAGTAGTGCTGATGGGTAAGGTCACGTGTTATTCACCTCTCGAAAAATTCCATACCTTGATGAGACGAAGCTGCTGGAATTCTAATCCTGGTAGTATTCCGGCCATGTTGAGGGAACGAGGAGTGTAGAGCCTGATGAGAAGAGAGTATGAAAGTGAGGTGCATGGGAGAAGAGGGAGATCTTAAACGAGGTGGAGATACGATAAGATGCAACATTATATGGGGGAGGGTGGTGTGTCGTAGGAAGAGCAGTGAAGGTGAAGCTGAGGGAGGGGCAGTGAAGGTCAAGGAGAGGGAGGGGCAGTGAAGGTGAAGCTGAGGGAGGGGCAGCGAAGGCCAAGGAGAGGGAGGGGCAGTGAAGGTGAAGATGAGGGAGGTACAGTGAAGGTCAAGGTGAGGGAGGTACAGTGAAGGTCAAGGTGAGGGAGGTACAGTGAAGGTCAAGGTGAGGGAGGTACAGTGAAGGTCAAGGTGAGGGAGGGGCAGTGAAGGTCAAGGTGAGGGAGGGGCAGTGAAGATGAAGGTGAGGAAGGGACAGTTAATGTAATAATAATTATATTTAATTAATATTTTTCCTCATTGCGAGGGGAGTATAATTTGCACAGCTCACTTCAGTAACAGGAGCCCCAGTCAGCAAACGGAAACACAAGTGGGCAGTAATGACATAATTTCGACACCATGTAATGCTAGTTGTCTCATGGTGGTAAAGCAACGTCAGTGGACAGTAACTGAATAATTCCTGATACTATGTAATACTAGTTCTCTCATGGCAGTAAATTACCTTCCCTTTTAAACGTTAGCATATGCTAAATTTGTTGATACACATCTATGATAGCTTAGTATTGTTATGTATGATAATTGTTTATATTATTGTGGGTAACTTCTGTAAACACACACACACGCATATATATATATATATATATATATATATATATATATATATATATATATATATATATATATATATATGGAGCATCTGTGGTACAGTGGTAGAGTGTGCATTTCGTACATGGGTGAAACAGGGTTCGCGCCCAGCCAGGGTAATAAACTTTGGAAGTGTTCACCCGGTCACGTACTGCATTGGCGGACACAAGGGGTGCTGTGGTTGAACCAGTGTCACTTACTATAAAGTATGCTTTCATCCAGTCAGCTTGTGTAGGCTGACTACACTTGGTTCACAGACTACACACACATTCAAAGCCACTACAATTACACTTACAAGCACTTCCCACCCTACATAAAATCTCTACCAGACAGCTTAAGACATTTGGTAGAGATACATTGGCTGTATCGTCTCGACTTCGGTCGGGATACGCCGGTCCTGCAGTGGATACTCAAACTGCTGCTGCTGATTATATCTATATATATCTATATATATATATATATATATATATATATATATATATATATAAATAGAGTACCAACGTTGTGATGTACAGCATCTTTATTATTAATCCACACGTTTCGGAGACACAATCTCCATCATCAGTGGATCTAAAAGTTTAAAAGACAACAATCATCGATCAATGTCAGGAGAAATAAAAAACCTGTGAAAATCAATGGGACAATTATTAAGCCAAGTTTGTTCATGGTGGCAAAGAAAAGCATTAGCATATGAAGGACCCAACGGCGACCCCATCGCCTTCATATGCTAATGCTTTTCTTTGCCACCATGAACAAACTTGGCTTAATAATTGTCCCATTGATTTTCACAGGTTTTTTATTTCTCCTGACATTGATCGATGATTGTTGTCTTTTAAACTTTTAGATCCACTGATGATGGAGATTGTGTCTCCGAAACGTTTGGATTAATAATAAAGATGCTGTACATCACAACGTTGGTACTACTTTTCCTGACAAGACTAAGGTTCCCAAGAGGAAGATCTATTGCGGATATATATATATATATATATATATATATATATATATATATATATATATATATATATATATATATCAGCTGCAGTTTGAGTTTTCACTGCAAGCAGGGTGGAAACGTTACATGAGGATGGAAAAAAAGAGGGAAGCGGAGGAGCGATTGGGTAAATATAGATTGGAGCAGATGGGGGACGTGGAGGGTGAATGCAAGATATTCACAGAAGAAATCTGTGCAGCATGTGAGGTGGTGTGTGGGGTGAAAAGAAGACAAAAGGGGGTGCAGGGACTGAAGGGGGTGAGTGAGTGAGGCTGTGACACAAAAGAAGAAAGCATATAGTGTGTGGATGAGAAACAGGGGCGAGGAAGAAGTTGAGGGACGGAAGAGAGAGTTATACGTACTGTAGAGAGGAAGAGGGAGGTGAAAAGATTAGAAAGAGATAGTAAGAAGAGAGTGGAGGAGAAATATTGGAAGGAACTTGAGTGTAAAGTGGATGGAATGTAAGAAAATGTTCTGGAAAAAGGGAAAGAAAGTTAGACAGCGTGCCAAAAAAGGTAGCTGAGTAGTTAAAGATAAAAATATTAGATTACTAATGGAGAAAGGAGGAAAAGTGAACAGATGGAGAGAACACTCTAAGGAATTGCTGAACATAGAGAATGAAAGTAATGCAAGTATAAGTGGCTGGGGAATGCATGGGAGACAGAGGGATGTGAGATGAGAGGAAGAAATCAGTAGGATGGAAGCTGTGGAAGCAATGAATAAAGTTATAATGGGGAAAGCCCCAGGAATTGATGCAGTGTGTGGTGAAATGCTGAAGCATGAGGAAAGACAGTAGTAGAATGGATGTAGAAGATGGGCAGATTGGCCTGGGAGGAAGGTAGAGTCCCGGAAGATTGGAAGTCAGGTACAAATATTCCCCAGTACAAAGGAAATGGGGAAAAAGAAGTGTGTGGTAATTACAGGGGCATTTGTCTTCTTAGTGTAATAGTGAAAGTATATGGTAGGATACTGACAGAGTTAAGGAAATAACAGGAATTAGTTGGAGAAGAACAGGGAGGTTTTAGGAAGGGAAGAGGTTGTGTAGATCAGATAGTCATTCTTAGATCTTTAGTGGAAAAGTCTCTAGAGAAGGGAAAGAAGTTGTACGCAGCCTTCATGGATTTGGAAAAAGCATATGACAGGGTGGATAAACAAGGATTGTGGAAAGTATTAAGAATATATGGAGTAGATAGGAAGTTGCTGAAGGCCGTGAGGAGTATGTATGAGGGTGCTAAGGCCGCAGTGCGTGTGGATAATGAACTGAGTAAATTTTTCTATTTGAAGGTTGGATTGAAACAAGGATGTGTCATTCTCCATGGTTGTTCAATCGATATATGGCTGGGGTTATAAATGAGATACAAGGTAGGACAGTGGATGTTGGAGCGGTCCTAGTGAGAGAGGGCAGTGTTTGGAAACTCCCTGTACTGTTGTTTGCAGATGATACTGTGTTGTTAAGTGAAGACGCAGGGGAGCTGTAAGGCTTGGTGGATGAGTCTGGGAGAGAGTGTAAGAAAAGAAATCCAAAGGTGAATGTAGGGAAGAGTAAAGTTAGGGTCCTCGAGAGAAGTTAAGTCAGTGAATGCACAGTGAGGTTTGATGAAAAGGAAATGGAAAATGTGAATGCGTGTAAGTACTTGGGTAGTGTGATGAGTAAGGATGGAAATTTAGAGGATGAAGTGCTTCAAAGGGTGCAACAGGGAAGAAAGGTTGCTGGTTTCTTGAAAGCAGTGATAGGAAATAGGGAAGTGAGCATGGAAGTGAAAAAGCTGCTACATGACAGTATTGCGATACCAACTCTAACGTATGGAAGTGAAGTTTGAACCTTGTTGGAGGGACAGAAGTCAAGAGTGGGGGCAGTGGAAATGAGTTGTTTGAGAGGAGCATGTGGCGTCACATGGAGAGACAGACTGACAAATGAGGAAGTGAAGGAGCGTTGTGGTGTGGATGTGGATGTCATAGGAAGCGTTAGGAGAAACCCACTGAGGTGGTTTGGCCATGTGGAGAGGGTGGAGAGTGATTGACTGACGAGGAAAGTGTATGTGAGTGAGGTGGAGGGGGGAAGAGGGAGGAAGAGGTCAAGGATGCGATGGAGGGATTGAGTGGAGAGGTATATGAGAGAGGGGGGTGTGAGCTGGGAGCAGGGCAATGAAATGGCTGGGGACAGGGCGACATGGAAGCAATTGTTTGTGGCTACCCCTAGCGTGATTGGAGCGTCTGGCAATGGAAGGAGTATATATAATCATTCTCTCTGCCAATCCCTGTCTCTGTTTCTCTCTATCTGTCCATCTATCTCAGTGTGTGTTTTGGAGAAAGCATGAAATGAGTTTGCTCCCATTCTCTGTCACTCCCTCCCTCCCTCCTCCTCCTCCTCTCTCTCTCTCTCTCACACACACACACACACACACACACACACACACATACATATATATACAGTTTGAATTTTGCTGTGAATACTTATTATGTTAGTCCCTTCCTTAAATGTGTGTGTGTGTGTGTGTGTGTGTGTGTGTGTGTGTGTGTGTGTGTGTGTGTGTGTGTGTGTGTGTGTGTGTGTGTGTGTGTGTGTGTGTGTGTGTGGAATGGCTGAAAACCTTGACGAAGACGCTTCACATGGCTTAGGTTGTTAACAACTGATCACCTGTACAGTAATATGAAGCAAGTGCATCAAACATCATCGTCACTAATGTGAAAAGAGATACACATCACCTTAAACTGGCCGTTATCTCTAGTCTAGAGGCATTCATGTTTTTCATTTTTTTCATCAGTTAATTTCTACCAAGCCTGGTTCGCCTGCATATTATATATACTCGTGTATATATATATATATATATATATATATATATATATATATATATATATATATATATATATATATACGGCATATAGATAGACTGACAGATTTATGTGTGTTTATATGTACATATAGATAGATAGATAGAGAGGTAGATTCACAGACAGATAGATCAACAGATACGTCAGCATCTTTTCGAAAGAAGTGAGAAGAATAATATACACACATAATCACAGCCCCTGTGTTGTGCTGGAAGTCAGGGATATTTGTCGTTTGTCGTTTGTTGTCTGTTGCTTGTCATTTGTTGTGTGTACACTGTGTGTCTGCCTGAATGCCATGAATTTCCTGCTTTACATATGGTACACCATAATGAAACTTGGTGTGCAAATATTGTTGGATATTGATGGCAGTCATGAACCGGATTTGTACTTTTGACCTCCTCCTTTCAACTCCCCCCACCCCTTATCACACGCTAACATACCCTATCCTATTGGAATATTCATCGAAAATTAACCAGTTTCTGCAAAGAAATTTATCATCACATACACCTTCCGCAAAGTGATGCAACAACTGCACGGAAAGAGACAGTTGGTGTGGCGTTGGGGAAAGTGAAAACATCTCTTGCTGGCGTGAAGGATGGTAAAGCTTACGAACTCTAGTCTTGTCTATATGCAAATCTGATTGAAATCACAAATCAGTTAATAGCGCGTAAACCAAAGGAATACGGAGAGAGAGAGAGAGAGAGAGAGAGAGAGAGAGAGAGAGAGAGAGAGAGAGAGAGAGAGACCATGAGGTCCTTGGTAAACGGAACTTGACATCGCTATGAAACATATACAGTTGGAGGAATTTGTGCGCGGGACACCGCGTAGAAGGCAGCAGGAACGGCAAATAATTTGATCTGGTAACAGTGTTGGGGGTAAAGGAGGGGTGGGACGTGCGGGGTAGGCGAGGGATTGGGGGGTAGTGGGGGTAACTGTGTGGTGGGAGGGGTGGGACGTGAGGGATGGGAGGTGACGTGGGAGTAGCTGTGTGTTGGGAGGGATGAGAGTGGGGGTAGCTGAGTGTTGGAAAGAGTCTTAGTAGCCATTTAATGTCGTAACATAATATGCTTTGATTTTAAATGAATGTGTTTTTATGATAGGGGAATACACGAAGTAGCAACAAGCTGTAAAGTAATTGTTCATGACATGATGAAATATGGTCAGTTCAGTGATCATCCAAGGTTGATGTAAACACACAGACATTACCAACACGTAGCCTTATATAATGACTCGCCCCCCCTTCGGTATCTAGAACATCCTATTATAACACATAGACTAATATCAGACGTTTACCTCAGATACGTCTCAGAAAAGTTGCTCATAAATTCTTAATTGTAAGGTAAATATGAAGTGTATTGAAAATAAAGTATATATAATATTCCATTTCTTCGTTGTTTCAGTCAACCATTAGTATTTTTTGCCCCCCAAAGCATTAAAGTATGTCAGATTTTAAGATAAATGCATCTTTGTTAGCTGTCAGTGTGAATTTGATATATTTCCTAAATCGTAAGCACGTGCTGGCTGCTTGTCACAAACTAATTGAGGCATAAACCAGACCTAGACCTTTTCAGGTCAATCAATAGCGTCTGCGTGTGTGTGTGTTGTGCAATGTATAGTATTGTGTCTCTCGTTGTCTAACTCCCAGTTCATCTCACAGAGACTCAAAAGTAGGCTTAGGATAATCATGCATTTGCATATGTGCATATGCAAATGCATATTCTAGCCAATTATGAGCGTAAGTGCATCTTCCTACTATTTTGTTTATTTATACGGCACATTCTTTGAAATTCTCTGACTATTATAACTTCTTCAACCTGTAATAATATTTAAAGTCATAATATCCATCAGATCATAGTAAATTATAAACTGCTTAATTGTCTGTCGTTGGAAAGGCCGTGACTTGATGGTCAGTAGACAGCACCTGAATGAGATAGATTCGTGTACCACCACTTGACTCACCGGAGTCTGAGACGGATGCATGGCCTTGACATAGACTATTAATATATATATATATATATATATATATATATATATGAGCGGCCGACCCCACCAGGGACTAAGGCAACGATATATACTGTCTATATCTCGTCTCATCAGCCGTTTGAGTGTCCACTGCAGGACCGGCCTATCCCGACAGAAGTGGGGACGATACAGCCAATGTATCTCTACCAAGTGGCTTTGGCTGTCTGGTAGAGATTGTATGTAGGGTGAGAAGTGCTTTTAAGTGTAATTGTAGTGGCTTTGGATGTGTTGTATAGTCTGTGAACCAAGTGTAATCGGCCCACGCAAGCCGACTGGGTGCAAAGCGTACTTTATAGTATATGACACTGGTTCAGCTACAGCACCCCTTGTGTCCGCCAATGCAGTACGTGGCAAGAAGAACGCTCCCAAAGTTTATTACCCTGGCAGGGCGTGAACCCTTGTTCTTCAGCATACGAAAACGCATACTTTACCTCTGTACCACAGTGGCTCCATACTATATATATATATATATATATATATATATATATATATATATATATATATATATATATATATATATATATATATATATATATATATATATATATATATATATATATATATATATATATATATATATATATATATAACCCATTGGAGCCCGGTGTCCGGAATATTGACAGAACTGGGATTTTTCAAGTCTTTATAAAGTAGGGAACCCCCGGGTAGGGACCTATGAGCTTCGCGACTATGAGCCGATAGGCGGAGGGCGGTACGCTTAGTACCCACCCAGTGCCGTGCCTCGCCCAGCACCCCTGGGATCCAATGGGTTATATATATACTGTATATATATATATATATATATATATATATATATATATATATATATATATATAATCGTCGCCTTATTCCCTGGTGGAGTCGGCCGCTCTTATACAGGGTGTTTCAAAAATAATCTTTGTAAACTGCAGAATGAATAGCGTAGGAAAATATAAATATACTTTACTATGTCACATTTTTGGAAATTTGTCATATTACCGTGATAATTCACATTTTATATTTAATAGGAAGCTCTAGGGGATGAAAACGATCAGTAGTTTACCATCACCTGAATACGTATATTTTTTCACACATTTGTGTACACCGATGTATTGTACACTACAGAATTACAATTGGTGCTCAAAATTTCTCCACCTCCCCCCCCTCGTTGATACAGGCTTGGGCTAGGCGCAGAAGCGACTGGTGTACTGTACACATTCAAATACCCCTGGTGTGTTCCCTACTTCTCTGCACACCTCTTGAACTCTCTGCCACAGTTCCTGAAGGGTGTTGACTGGTGTTGGATACACCCTGCTCTTCAGGTGTCCCCAAAGATAAAAATCAAGTGGAGTTAGGTCGGGTGATCTAGGTGGCCAGGCAATGGGACCTCTGCAGACTATCCACCTGTCAGGGTACATAGCATTAAGGAAATCCCCAGTACCTCGTGCAAAGTGAGGTGGAGCCTCATCATGCTGGAACCACATTCACTTACTGTTCTGAGGGGCACATCTTCAAGTTGAATGGGGAGGTCATCCTGAAGAAATCTTGTGTAGAGATTGCCTGTAAGTCATTATGGTAACAAAAATAGTCCGATTAGACGATCACCAAGAACACCGGCCCACACATTGATCGCAAAGCGTTCTTGATGTCCCCTTGTTGTTGTTACATGTGGGTTTTCTGCCGCCCATGTGGGTGTATTATGTTGGTTTAGCATGCCACCTCTTGTAAACACAACCTCATCACTCCACAAAACATGTGCAAGAAAACCGTTGTTCTCCCTCACATGCGTAAGAAGCCACCTACAGAAATCCACTCGCTGGGGATAATCACGTTCGGTCAGAGCATGGATGGACTGGTGATGATATGGGTACAGGCCTTGTCTGTTTACAATCCTCCATACAGATGCATGAGCCACACCAAATTGTGCACCAAGTCGACGTGAACTTGTAGATGGTTCATCTCCGATGGCATTGAAAATATCCTCTTCAACATCGAGTAGGTGCTCAGCATGAGGCCTTTCTCTGTTTACTGCACATGGATCCAGTGTGCCATATCCCGTAATCGTTGTTCTACACAGAGGCAAGTAGGCCGAGATGGTTGCCTCCGGTTAGGATATCGCTCACCACACATCCTTACTGCTTCAGCTGCATTTCCTCCTGCTGCACCCAACGTAAGTAACATGTCTGTGTACTCTGCAGACGTGTATGTCTCCATGTCTGGTGCTGACTTAAGACTGCCAGTACATCCTTCTTTCTCTCATCTTCCCACAGTACCTTCAAATCACAAAGCGTCGTTCAAACCCATGAGGTAAACATGATTCGCTGTTTCAGGTTCACATTTATGTAGGTTTTGTTAATAGTGTATATTACATCGGTGTACACAAGATTATGAAAAAATAAAGGTATTGAGGTGATGGTAAACTACTGATCGTTTTCATCCGCTAGAGTTTCCTATTAAACATAAAATGTGTAATACCACGATAAATATGACAAATTCCCAAAAAGGTCACATAGTAAAGTATATTTATATTATCCTACTCTATTCATTCTGAAATTTATGAATACTATTTTGGAAACACACTGTATGTTGTCGTCAGTAACT
The DNA here is from genome assembly GCF_032717465.1 of Coenobita brevimanus. Taxonomy (NCBI): domain Eukaryota; kingdom Metazoa; phylum Arthropoda; class Malacostraca; order Decapoda; family Coenobitidae; genus Coenobita; species Coenobita brevimanus. The sequence continues at coordinate 7,579,126 of NC_137031.1, forward strand.
TCTGTCCGCTGCGTCCTCTTCCTCCAGGCCTAACTGCCTCATTTCTTTCTCAGTTCCATTTCTCCACTTAATCCTTTGTCTTCCCCTCGTTCTTCTCCCTTCCACCTGACTCCTCCATACCACCTTCACAGGATCAACTTCCTCCATCCTGGTCACATCCCCATACCACTTCAAACGTGACTTTCTTGCCTTCTCCACAACTGACACAACTCCTGCCTCTGCTCAGATATCATCATTCCTTCTCCTCTCTCTGGGGCACTCCCATCAGCCATCGCAGCATCCTCATCTCTGTCCTCTCCAGCTGTTTCTCTTCATTCTTCCTCAACGCCCAGGCTTCTGCGCCATAAAGCAATATAATAGCAACGTTTGGAAAATGGCTTTCCTCCATCTACCTCACACACCCCAAAGGGGGTCGCGTGCCCCAGTCTGGAAAGCACTGGTTTACAAGAACATTGCCAACCGAGTGCTAACCCAACATAGTCATTGGTACTGACACATTCTATCAGTGACGTTTTTTGCTCTTGGGTCAGTTAATAATATTTGTTTATCTACACAAATGTTAGAACGCGTAGTACTAGATTGATGCCCGAAGTTTATCAGAAACTCAGCAGAATAGAATAGTTGGGTTGAGAAACACTTGTTTAAACGTAATGGAACAAATAAGTCCTTCCTTCGACCTAATTTCCAGAAAAAATTATTATTCAGGTATATTCTACTCAACTGTGAGTTGTACGAGACAATAAGTATGTGATATTATCTCTTAGTGTGTGTGGAAGGACTGGGCGGAGAGGAGAACTGTCTGCCAAAATTTAATGCGTTTGAGTGAGTGTGTATTTCACCGGGTCGGTCAGGATAACGTGACTGGCGTGATCGTCAGCTCATTACCCTCCAGGAAGAGAGCTGAGAGCTCATATAGTCCTATCTAGGGCAAGGCTGTGACCTTCAGACACGCACACAACCATTCCCTCCCTGAAGAGGAACAGTAACCTCCCACTTCGTTCGTGAAACTTTTCGCACCGGATCCGACGCGAACCTCCGTCTTACTAGATGGCAGGCGAAAGCATTACCACTACTCCAGATGTGTGTGTGTGTGTGTGTGTGTGTGTGTGTGTGTGTGTGTGTGTGTGTGTGGTTAGAACAACTGTGTGGACGGGGGGCGACCGCTACTGCTAGCACATTTGTAGATATTACATTACGAAAATTTCGTAAACGTTAGGTGCATGCACAATTTGTAGCAATGCAAGTCTTACATAGTGCTGGTAATTTCGTGTGAGTGTCGTGTGTATTTTGTCAAATATATCACCATCTTTAACAGCGACATTATATCCAATAGCGACTATGTCCGTATTCACTTTAGATGGCAACTGAAAAATAGACTGATTGTATCTTATTCCAGCCAACCGAAAGGTTACCAGTGTGAATGTATGTAAGGTAATTTATTGCGTGTGTCAGTGAGAGAGAGAGAGAGAGAGATTATGCACGCTTAATACTCGTATAATCACGCACGTATGCACATAAGCATTAAAAGTTATATAGGCCTATTAAGATACGGGAGATTGGCCCTAAGAGAGTGTTGACTGGAGTATGCTTAAATTTATAGTCTGGTATGAAGGCCAGGCTCATCCACCCGTAAGTAGGGTAAGTGCCTATACGACTATGAAAGGATAACAAATTACGCCATCAGTCTAAAGGATGTATTTTTCTTATTCTGCCAGCGTTCAGTCTTAACAGTAGTTGACTTGTACAAATATAAAATGGGCTCTTACAGGATGTTAGATTCGGTATTCAGAACAAGTTGCAATGAATGTTACTGTAGCTTTGTTAACCAACTTGCATGAGAAGCAGCTGAAATCAGTTTTAAATGTTAGTAAATTCTCCATCAACAATGGAAAGCGTTCCGGTGAGGGGACGAATGACGGAGGCGAAGCATAAAGTTACGTATTGGCGATACCTGTTTGCTTAGGTACTGAACTTATTCCATCAAACACTGAAGCATCATTAGCAGTTTGTTGTCACTACTTTTTATATTAATAGAAAAATCGTATTGGAATGATTATCTACGCAGAGTTTGTTGAGACAATTAATGGCTACTTAACCTCTCCCTAACACTCACCTGCTCCCACCACCACCACCGCTCCTCTCCCCCATCATCTACCTTCTCCGCAACTCCCACCCCCTATTTCACCCCCGACACTGTTGCCAGATCATTTCTGTCTGTCGCTGCTGCTGCCATCTTCACAGTGTCCCGCGCGGAAATTTCTCCAATTGTACTTTCTCTAGTCGCCACGTTCATTACATTTATCCTTTTATAAGGTAATGAATCAAACCATGTCAATGATAATAATGTATAAGCAATATAACACAGAATATCTTGCTGTAATGTATAATAATGAATAGCAAGGTAAAAGGTATTATACTGTAACCTGTGCTCCAGATAAGCCCCAGCCATCCCTTGGGTAATATTAGTTGGAGGGTCTTAAGCCACTAGTGCGTAAGGTGTCCACTTGATTATGGGAGTACTATCCAGTGTTGCAAGTGATTTCCTGGGTAAAGAAAATGAATGTCACTCCAAATAGTCACCTGGGGACGGTGGAAAATTTGTGGAATCCTCGTGAATCTGCCATTTATTCAGTTAGGTTTTTCATGTGTATCAAAGGCATATACACATAAAACGGAGCAAGCACAAGTCAAAGAAGTTAAACAAAATACCAAAAGTCTGTTGACGAATGATATATAAGAATTATTTACAGCATCATGGTGGAACAGACTCATATTTCGTGGCCAAAATAATTTTTCAGCATCACATTAACCGTGCTAATAATTCAGGCATGTGTGTCTATGCCTCGCAGGTATATTATGTCTGGCAGTAAAACTGTCTCGGAAAATTTATATCGTCACCCGAGAATGCAATTAACGCACTCATTCTGCGTGAGCTAAGTTACAGCAACATAAAAACACGGGTTAAGCAGCTGGAGTTGTTTTACAATAGTTCTTTCACCTTGGCTCAAGTTTAAGTCCTTTTGAGGTTTGAAAATTATTACATGGCACAGTAGTGGGGAAAAAAGCACAGCTACAGGCTCTACACCATTTGATTGCACTTCTTCGTGACTACCGTCATAATCTAGTGTTACTCTATTCTTACAACTCAACATTCAGGAAGAGGAGGTGGTAATTGTATGCCAAATTATAGTAAAAAGTATATTGAATAATTTACTGCATGTGTATTGAGTAATTTACTGCGGGAACAACGCAACGCTCTGACAGCCTTGATTCTGATCACTATTAACTACTTGGGGAGTTTGGCGAGTCTCTTTTGGTAGGAAGGGACATAGTTATTATCATCTTATTGCGGGCCTGCTAATCTGAATGGACACCTAGTAGTTTGGTGAATTAGACTCTCCAACCAGATGTGGCCCAAAATAGTTCAAGTCCTTGGTGTTATTGGTGTTTATTGCCCACATAATATCACCAAGGGCTTAATGACTGGTCACTCGTCTTCAGTGTCTACGAGGGGTGATTAGAAAGAAATGACAGTGAGTCCATAAACTTTTATTAGCATGAAGAACTATCACATTCCTTCAAAGTACTCCCCTCCAACCTCTATGCAGCGTTCCATTCTCTTTCTCCACTTCATGAAGCAAGCGTGGTACTCTGAAGACGGTATACTTCGGAGTTCTGAATTGACGGTCCGTGCCAAGTCTTGGATGCGATGAAATTGCTTCCCAGCGATGGCAGATTTAATTTTTGGAAACAACCAAAAGTCACAGGGAGCCAGGTCAGGGGAGTAGGGTGGGTGGGGGAGCAGAGTTATACCTTGTTGTTCCAGGTACTGCATAGTGAGGCGAGCTTTGTGGGGTGCAGCATTGTCGTGATGCAGCTAAAGGCGAGACCGACGGCGGGTTGGTGCGGTGTTGGCCTTGTGTTCCAAGACTTGTGGAAGGACCTGGTCTGTGTAGTATTGGGCTGTGATAGTGGACTTTTCAGGCATCACATCCACGCATATTGGTCCTTGAGAATTGAAAAAGATGGTGAAAAGGCGCTTCCGGCTGCGAAATCCTTCCTTCAAAATCTGAGGTCGAGGGTCTTCATCGCCCAACCACACCATGTTTGACTGCTTGTCACGGGTTGTGAAGAATGAAACCCAACACTCATCTCCAGTAGCAACATCTGAGAACCGTTTTGGACCATATGGTTCAAATTCAGCAAGCCAGACACGACAAATCCTCACCCGTTCAGCCTTTTGCTCATCAGTCAACAAATGGGGTATCCATCGACAACACTTCTTCCTCAGGTGTAATTGTTCATGCACGATGTCATATGCACTCCCATAACTGATATCAAGCTCCAAAGCTAAGAACCTAAGAGTTACAGTTGGATCCTCGTCAATGATGGACCATGCACGGACAGTTGTTGCTTCGGTCACGGATGTCCGGGGGCGTCCAGAGCGTTGTTCATCTTTCAATTCAGTTTTTCCTGCTGTGAAAGCACGAATCCAGCGGGAAACAGTTTCCAGGGAAGGAGTAGTGTCTGGATAAACTTGTAATAATTCCCCTCGAATCTCTGTTGCTTTCTTTCCCAGTTTCCACCTCGTAAAAATGTAGAACCTGCAGCATTCTTTCGAGTAATCCATGTTTCTGGCCAGAGAGCAAAAACAAGAGTGAAGCATTCACTCACAACAATAAAACAAGAAAAGTCAGGCATACGGCGACAAGTTCAAACTCGTAAGGACAGGCAACTCTGCACTCTCCTTGCTCCCCTACCTCCCATCATTCAAGGTTTTCATGTTATAGCACGAACTGTCATTACTTTCTGATCACCCTTACCGCACTGCATAGTTCTGAGCCCCCGCGCCTCTGATGGGAAAACACAGGACTGGATGAGATGGAATAAGAGTCCCACTGATGAATAACCCTTTGACTGTTTTACGTGCCCAAATCTTTACGTCCGGTTATAATGCAAATACCTAATGGCCTACTTTAGCGCCTCCATAACAACTGATGGCTTAACAGCAGCAATTTTTAACTTCTTAAAATATTGGGCTATCTCGTAGATGAACAAACGCATTCATTGTAAGCATGAGTATAATATGTAAATGTCCGTCCACATACTGTCCGCATACACGACAGAGTTAATCGGGCACCTGTGAGTTAACGGCAGAAAGGTACTGATGTCTCAGTACGACCAGTAATGTCATGAGCTTAGGAGGCTCTCTAGCTCCTCTTCATCAGCAGTATTATATGTTGGTATTTTCACGGGCGCAATTGGTGCATTGTGCAGTCAGGGACAAAAGAATTCGTACTATTGTGCTCCGTTAACTTCATACATAGGACATATTCTTCACTTTCCCGGCTTACGCATCGTACTGTATATGAAAAGAGTCGACTGTGAGCAGAGAGTCGTACAAAACCATTCTCGCACTAGAGAAACTGGTTCGCAGAGGAAAGTGTTAAGCAGAGGAGATTAAATATTAAGCTAAGTCGACTGTGAAAATATTTAAAAATATCAACAGCATGAGAAATAAAATATATAGAGGTATATGATGTAAGGACGACAAGAAGAACAATATCCCAAGCTTTCCAACCCTGCGAAATATTACCCTGTACTGTACAGACAGGGTCAAATGTTCGTCTGCTATTCCACTGCGTCTGTTTGCGTCACACTGAGGGCATTTTCTTTAATTACTCGGATCTCCCTGATACATTATACTTACATTCATACATACTGTAGGTGCATTCGTACTGTACGTACAGACATTCACACACATTACGGTATATATATATATATATATTCTTCTTCAGAACAATATGTCAAATCTCCCTCACTTTATAAATAACCAGCTGACCAAAGTGTGAAGCAGAAGAGGTGAACTACTAAGCAAACATTTGTCCCCAAATGTACACACCGCTCCATGCCTTGTCAAGGCAATAATGAGTAAAACCAGTTACACACTATTTGGTTTATGGTTCACATTCTTGGCCTCAAAGGTGCCTAAGATATTGTTAACAAAAAATAAAAACAAGGAAATCCTTCTGGAGAAGTATGGTTCCTGCTCTTATGCACCTGCCAAATATATCCGACAATGAGTACGAGCAGCATCGGTAAAATTTTTGAAGGTTCAGGAAACAACTTGCTGCCCACAAACAGTTGTATTCAGTCAAGGAGAAACTTTTCATATTAGGAAGGTTAGGCACAGCCCCCATTAATCCTTCAGTAACAACGAATCTTTTTTTATAAGGTGACTGAAACTGTCCGGAGATACCAAAATACAACTTCGTCATCAGAGCGAATGATGTGCTGACTTCTCGTCACGTCTCCTATGTTTCTTCTTCCCTGTTCAAAGGTTGTCCAAGATATATCGGGTATAAGCATGCAAACAACACACAACCCAGAGTAAAACCATAGGACACCTTTTATGGCGGGGTCAACGGTACAAGAGCAGACACAACCAGTACTATTCTATCCCCTCCCGCGTCTCACACAACACTCAACGCTGGACTGTGTATTTACAACTGCAGCAGTACTCATCAGGTCCATAGCACCACCACACTTTTTTTTTTCCCGAAGGGAGAGCGATACTGGGATTTAAATCCGTCCTCAGGACAGCAAAGTACGAATCCGAAAAAAGGAATGTATGTACTGAGACAAGTCGATGTGGACGTCAAGTCTTGTATTGCATATATTTGTGCGACTGAGTCAGTGTCACACTAACACAGTAGGAGTCCATCATCTTAGTCATAAGTCAATGGTGTCCCATCAAGGTCTCGATGGCCGAATGTGGTTCGCCAGCAGTTTCTGTCTGGCCATTTCTTTAATTCAAATGATCATATGGCATGATTATTGATTGTCCATACACGGGAATGTAGTTCTGGGCAGCATTATTATAATGATTCTCACTTCATTATTGTCACCATGGCCAGGGAAGCTGGTGCTCGGATTCAATAGCCGTGAATAAACAGGGTAGTTGTACAGCAGATTGTAAGTTACACAAATACAGGAGATAGTAGAGAGCTTTATTGTTTCAGTATTCGTCTTCTACATTTTAGGAGTAAAGATGTGTGCAAAACGACTTACAGAATTCTTTCTTGTGCCTCTCTTTGTGCCATTAACTCCTGCCTATAGCAAAGCGAGATGATATAGTTTGTGTGTGTGTGTGTGTGTGTGTGTGTGTGTGTGTGTGTGTGTGTGTGTGTGTGTGTGTGTGTGTGTGTGTATCTGCTGCCAAAATATCTCGAAAAGTTGTGGGCGAATTCCCACCAAACCTTCAGGAAATAGCAACTGTGTGGATGTGCAGAAGCTTATTACATTTATTGTGAATTTGATGACAGACATCCGAATGCCAGATTCCATATAATTGTAAAATACAGATTGGCTTTTTGTAAACGTGGTGACTCACTTCTTTAGAGTTTTGCAAATATTCTCCAAACTTGGTTTATTGGTAAAATTATACCATTGGCCAACATCATATTTTGGCGGGCAATTAGCATTCGGCCCTCGAATGCTTTTGTTTACCGGCATATTACTGTATTCCATCCAGCCGAGTCTGGCTTAATAAAAAGCTCCTTCAATAATAAACGTTGAACATCGGTGTGTTGCGGTTTAGCTTGGCTGGTGGTTTGCTATTTTATGAGGGAGCAGAAAACGTATAGTCAGGCGACTATGGAATATCTCTGAACAACACATTCGTTCAGTGAAATAATAATAAACTCCACTGATTTTTTGTCTTGATCTGGGTTTCCTCTTCGTTGTTGTAGTTGTGAAAGCAAGCAAAACGCATTATATAAGCAGTTAATGTTACTCTCAAATATTATCAGAAACTTACAGATTATGAGGGACGTATTCTTCGCCAGGAGAATCAAACGTAAGTTTAATTATCCTTCACTTAAACTTAAACTGTTGTGACTGAAAACTGAGAAAATAATGTTAAACATGAGGAAAGAGTAGTTAGCGGGCATTTATTGTTTGAAGCGGCAGGCCTCAGTTTGATGGACTGAATTTCCTTCAGATGGACATTACTCATCTTCCACAAGATTTACTGACGTGTCATAGAAATAGACTCAGTGCACCACTACTGGTTGATACATTCATGGCATATATTCAAAATGGACGATGGGTATCAGTGCCGAATTGGTGAAGTAAATGTGTATCCAGGTAGAACTGTTGAACCTCAGGGAACGGACTATTAAGCTTATGCATACAGTATTGTCGGATGCAAAAAGAAAAGAAGAAGAAACTCAAAAGAACCTGGCAAAATCATTCTGTGCATGGCACGAAATCATTCATTACCAGTCCCCGCCCCAGAGGGGCTCGGGGACTGGTATCGTTTTAACTCGGTTTGTCTTTGTGTGTGTGTGTCTGTCTGTCTGTCTGTTAACAATTTTACACGGAAACTACAGGTGCGATTTTGAGTAAAGTTACAGGGATGATGGGCTATGACTTTCCGATCACCGGATTAAAATTTGGGCCAAATTTTGGGCCAGGCTGTAGGCGCAATAAATGTACACAAACAGGGGCAGGTAAAAATCGCATTTTCGCTATTACTGCTTTCAAATTCATCATATCGACATGAAACCAGAGCCTGAAGGTGTATCTTTCAAATGTGCATACTATAACATGCCTCATAGCTTCAGCGAAGCCACCCCCCAGTTAGCGGTAGAGGGGGTCAGTGTCTGGTGGATCAGGCCTAAACTTCAAATGGGCATAAAATCGTCCATTTTCATCAGATTTACTCCAAATTCTTGGCACCGCTTCTTGTTACTTCTAATTTGACTCAGTGCCACCTCAGTGCGAGCATTTGTTATATTTAGTAAAAGTTTTAAGAATTTATACAATAATTTCAGACCACATCAGCGATGGCACTGTGTATTCGTAATCATTCCACGCGTTTTACAACAAATTGTAAAGCTACAGCAAAGTCGGTAATATATATATATATATATATATATATATATATATATATATATATATATATATATATATATATATATATATATATATATATGTGTGTGTGTGTGTGTGTGTGTGTGTGTGTGCGTGTGTATTTTAAGACATCAGTTACGCAAATAGTGAAATTATGCAGTTTGATAACTTCTACATCCCACCTGCTGATCAAATGGATTAAAGCTATTATGCTTTTCCAATGGATATTTCATAAATATCCAAGAGGAATATGCACTGTTTTCACTTTTGACATACAATTAATTAGTCGTTTGTTTGTATACTCCAGCATTTCATCAGAGGCAAATATTATCTGTTGGACATTGTTTAGACTTACCAACCCACATATCGGAAACAGAAAACAGTTATTCCGAAACACAAATGCCTTTGCTCAAATGTTGTACCGAAAAATAAATTGTTACTTCATATAATGGGCTTTGCGAGTAATTCATAGTTATGTTTCTTGGTTGTTTAAACAAGAAACAAAGATATAATTGTACACTTATTTGTGTAATTATTGATTTGGTCATGTTCCTACTCACAATCAAATGATGTGGAGTGATCCAGAGCCCGTTTCTTCTTCTATTTTTTGTTTTTTTATTTCTTTCTCTTTTCATTTTTTTTTTTTTTATTCACAAAATTATTGTCCCTCTCCTTACCTACTCGTATAGGATACGAGATTACTCACAGCACAAGCGCTGAATGGCAGGATCAAAATCAAATACACCGCGACATAACAAGGAAGAAAATGTGGGTTGGGTGGGGAGGGTGATGGTAAGAGTATCGACTCAGAGTTAATTCATGTGAAGTGTTCTTGCTTCCTTCCTTCTCCCATGGAGAAATTTTCCTGAATCAGTATCCAGTCTCACGGGAGACTCTAGTAACTAGGCTGGCCTAGATCCAACATGGTATTATCATATCTTTATACTGTGCGTATTTTTACTTCCGATCCCTTTTATATTCACAGTGTTTCATGTCATCCATTACCTTGATGTTGCGTTGCCTACTGCTTCGTTCCTCTTTCGTATGCTTTGTCTGTGTATGCCTTTCTCTCTTCCTACTTTCCCCTGTCCTTCTTGTCACATTTTATTACCCTCGTCTTCATATCAGGTGGCTCTACATGAGTGACAAGCCTAATGGTTTCCTGTATCTAAGGAAGTTTGTTACAACGCTCGGCAATAACCATAAAACCACGTTACGGGATAAAGTGAAGCTTAATCTGGTGCCCCCGTGAGCTGGGTGTAGAGAGGCAAATGCGCTGTCCATCCAGCAGCCAAACTTCCACACCATTCCCCGCGCCTAGCTGTGACAAGATGCTGTCAGCCACAAGGGAATATCGGTTCTCTGCTCGGGACAACTCTGCAGGGATCGTCACTTGGATTCGGTTAATGGGTCTGTTCGGCCAGACATATTGGGGTCCATCAACAGCAATATATTTATGATAATTCGAAGTTACGTTTTCAGTTCTAGTGAATGAAAGATAACTCTTTAAATATTACCATCAAATTATTACATTCAGTTTAAGAAGGAATTTTAGTGTTAATGGGCTCAGGAAGGCTGTAGTCTATCACTTTCAGTTAAAAAATGTTTTCCTAAGGAAGAAAAAAAATTTCATCCAGCAACAAAATAGTTTATTAAATATGTACTTAGAGCGAAGTGATTAAAATCGTTTAGATGACAGATAACAGACTTGTTCACAAAAACTCAACATCCGAAATTCAGTCAGCCCACTTCATTACTTGGACATGAATAAATGACTTATATATATATATATATATATATATATATATATATATATATATATAGAGATAGAGAGAGAGAGAGAGAGAGAGAGAGAGAGAGAGAGAGAGAGAGAGATAGATAAAGTCAGTGGCAACTGATCGTAAATCCTGACTGAAATGTAATCAAAGCCATCGCTTGGAATTAAATGACCTTCAGCTGGACGTTTAATTTGGAAAAATCCGAGGATAAAACACCCGATGGGCCAGACCTTTATTGAATCGGCCTCACTCAATGTGATTAGTAAGTGTCCCAGGGAATTTACCAGTGACTGGAAAGAGTCATGTTGTTTGAAAATATCATATTGTCGATTGGACAGTTTATTATGTGTTGGTGGGAGCCTGACAGCAGAGACTTTATGACATTCCAGAAAAAAAAAAAATGACATGACATTCACCCAGACAGTACTGTTGGTCGAGTGGCTGGAGATGTTGCTTATTGTATGAAAGGACGTGAGTTTGATCACACACGTTAGGGCAGAGAACATTCCAATTTTCATCCACCTACGTGTCATATTAACTCCTCCTCTAATACCATCATATACGTGCTGAATGAGAGTTCTAGCATGTATCCAGTAAGGACGAAGGGTATTACCTCAGACATGATGATATGAAGGTGCAGTGCACTTAGTAGGACTGTTAGGCCTCAGGGAACATGCTGTCAACTCTATGCTCAGAGTCGGACACATCTGAAATTACAACACTCAGAAAATATATTTACAAACTATTTCCCCCTTCAGAGGGAAGGGGCCCGACAACAGGATACAAAAGTCCAGTACCTTTAAGGGTTGATGGCTAACCTATTTTCCTTCATGGCAGTACATGATCGAAAAACATCCAGGTTCCTCATGAGAATCGAACCTACACAAGGCAAGTTCGCGTCACCGACTGTGGCGTTATTCCCATTAAACCACTCTTCGTATATAACCTTTTTGTTCACCTCTGTCACTCCCACTGCACCACATACAATGCCTTCACTTTATTTTACTCTTTGCTCCACCCTCTTTATAGCTGATCCTCGCAAGTCCACTTCTCTCACACACTTTCGTCCTTTTTCCCATTCTTTTGCTAACTAACGCCATATTTTTTCTTCCTTTCCTTTGCACCCAATTTTTCTTCAAGATCTCTCCATATTTCCTCTCTCTCCTTCCTCTTTTCTCGATTTCTCTCCAGAGCTGTTTCTTGCTATATGTCCCTCCCTTTTTATTTCCATGACTTTTCTGTCTCTCTCTCTCTCTCTCCATTTGACCTACTTTTCATTTTTTTTTTAAATTTCTCTCTTTTTCTTCCTTCCACTTTTCCATTTTTCTCTCACGCCACTACATATCATCTCTTCTTCCTATGTTCCTTTCACTCCGTTTCTAAAACTCTTTCATATTTTCGTCTTTTCCCTCCTTTATTCCGTTCCTAAACCAATCCAAATTATATAATTTATCCTGAACCCCTCCAAGCCATCACTTCTTTCTCCTGCCTCTCCATCACTCTCGCAGGTTCCTTCATATTGTCCATTCCTCGTCCTTTCTGTCCAATCATTTGCCTGAGCCATTCCATAATACCATTCTTCCACATTTTCTACTATTTTACTTAGCACCTCCACATTATCTCCTCTCAGTATTGCTGATTAGTCGCCTCATAACCTCAACTCAAGTTCTCTGATTAGCTCCTTAATCCTTACCTGAGAGTGCTAGAAATTTGGCATTTCTATTTAGACTGACACAGAAGATCTTGTTTACCTAAGAGATATTCAATCAGTTAAAAGCTTCAAAACGTACCAGTACCTCGATTACCCTTCTCTCTACATTTGGTACACTGAAGAACTTTATTTATGTTAAACCCTGTCATGGGGGGATGTGAATTTATGAATTAAAAATGCTGGATGTTACTTCAAAATAGAGACAAGGAATTAACTTGTGAAAATTTAGCAGTAAGTTTTACTTTATGCCGGCTTACTTCACCGATTCTCTAAAGACGAGAATTTATAAACTTTCTCAACAGTACACAGCAGAGACTAATTACTCACGAGTGCTGTTTGTAGTACTTTTAGCCTCTCGAGAAAGTGACTCCACTCCTGACAATCAATAACTAATGCTAATAATAATAAACAGGTTCTTGCCGGTGCTTAACACCTGGCTGGCACAACGGATTTAAATTTGATACAAAAGAATTGGCCTAAGTACCAGTTATGAATATTGTAAAGACTTTGTGCAAACTAGGAGCGGCAACTAAAATAAGCTTAATGTGGAGAAATAAAACACGAGTCTAATTACATTAAGCTCAAAGAAAAGAACTGTTAATTTACTTATTACAGTAAAATAAATCTACGTTATATGAATCTCAAAATAAATTCAAAAGGGGAATTTCATGGTCGCTAGGGGAATCATGAATTCAAATAACAAACGAATACACTCACTTGCTCATTCAAAAGCTAATTAAACTTAAGCCTAGAAAAACAAACAGAAATACTGGTCAGTGGAGGGGAGCCGAAACGAAAGTCTGGGTGCCTGTGATGAACACCGACGCTGCTACTCGCTCCAAGCCTGCTTCGCCAATCACCGTCTAGGTGGAGATTCAGGAATTCGCTGTACAGCAGAGATGCTGCTCTATGCTTGGCACAAAACGATCCTGTCCTCGTGACGATCCCGAGCTGACTGACTTCAAACTAGGAGAGGGGGCAAGAGATAGCCGTGTTAGCCGGAAATAGGCATCGTCTAACTTCAACAGTCAGTGGAAGGAAGGTGAACGATATAGGCTCACAATAAATCACTCAGTGAAAGCACTAATGTCGTGGATAAGAATGGTCACTTGTGAAACAGTGACGAATATTCTGAAAACCATCCTGATCATAGACGAGGACTGTTGAACTGAGTGATGCCCAGTGGGAATTCCACTAAAGTTCGGGGTTTTCTCACTAAGGTACAATGTCACGAATTTATATAAATACGCTCGCACGAATTCGTGACATTACGCCCCATCAAAATCAAATTTTTCCTCAGAAAAAATTTTCGATGTACATACATATAAATCCTAATTCAGTCACACAAGATTCACACCGTGGTGTGTGTACTATCCTGCTACAGGAGAAAATCACAGTTGCCCATGAGTATAAAATCTCTTATTTACGTTAATAGAAGCAAGCTTGAGGAAAAAAAACTCCGTGACAATGGTGAAAAATCCTGTACTCGGGTCAAACTGAGCGAAAAGTTCGCTACATTTATATTAACAACTGATTATTATGTAGCGTGATGTATGTAATACACGGTGTAGGTGTGACAGTTGTGGTGTAACTATGCGTTCGTGTAAAATGATATAATACATATCAATAGTAAATAGAGACGACAAGGCAGAAGAGAAGAGGTGGCAGCATGCGGCAGAGATGATCACCTGATCTGCATGACAAAACTGCTACACCCACCGGCTGCACATGTGAAATCAATTAAGGTGGAGCATCAAAAGTGTCAGTGTGACAAACAATATTTATTTCCCTCTCTGCCTAGTAGTCAGTACTTATGTTTAAAAAAAGTACACTATTATTTTGGTAATGGATACATTATTAACCAGGATACGTAGTCCTTGGATTGCTCAAATCTCTGAGGACCCCTGTAGTTTACTGGTTAAACCTACATTATTAACCAGGAAACGTGCTAGTCCTTGGATTGGTCAAATCTCTGAGAACGGGCAGTTTACTGGTTAAACCTACATTATTAACCAGGAAACGCGCTAGTCCTTGGATTGCTCAAATCTCTGAGAATGGGCAGTTTACTGGTTAACCTAACTCTACACTTAAGATTAATATTGGCAAGCTGAGAATCCCTACGCAGTCTCGGGCAGGTCACATTTTAACACCCAGTGTGGGTGTGAACACTCATGTGGATAATGTGCATTCTCCGGGAATCCTCAGAGGCCCACAGCTCGAGACACCACAAGGTAATTCAAACACAGCCTCAGATTGTCCTTACGGGGGTCTCAAACTTCCCCTTAACCTATGGTATACATGTATACACAGGTCCTGGATGTAATGTGTCCTGTGGGACCAACGGGCGAGACTTCAGGTCTTACTGGTACACTAATAACTGGGAACCAAGCTAGTCCTTGGATTGCATAAATCTCTGAAAACGCTTGTCTTACGGAACCCAGCATACAACAGTTGCCCGTGTTAGTTACCAGTTAGCAGGCGAGACATCAGGTCTGTGCCTACATTATCACTTCCTTTGATGTATCTCACAACAAAGTTAAACTGCTGCAAATACAGTGTCCAGCGTGTCAATCTTGCATTAGCCGTCTTAGTCGTGCTGAGACTAGTGAGTGGCATATGATCGGTTTCCAGAGTGAATGGTGCTCCATATAAATAATAGTAATATTTCTTAACACCATCAACCACGGCCAAGAGTTCCTTCTCAACAGTACTGTAATTCCTCTCGGCGGGTTTTAGCTTACGGCTGTGATATGCCACTGGGAAAATTCCACCTTCTGTTTCTTGCATTAATACAGCACCTACTCCATCTTGTGAAGCATCAGTGTGCAGTATGAAAGGTTTGTTGGAATCAGGCAACTGCAAGATAGGCTCCTTACACAGCATATTTTTAAGGGTGGCAAATGATCTCTCTTGCGCTTTTCCCCACTGAATGGTGTTTGGAGCATGTTTCCGAAGCACCTCGTACAACGGTTGGGCAATGAGAGCAAAGTTGGGGATAAAACTCCTATAATACCCCACTAGGCCAAGGAATGCCCTAACCTGTTTCTTGGTCATGGGTCTCGGGGCTTCCCTAACCTTTCTGATCTTGTCGCCCTGACACCTGCGGCGATTGTTGCCAACATTATGTCCGAGGAACTCCACCTCACTGTGAGCAATTATACACTTGGTAGGCTTCACAGTCATGCTGAAACTCTGGAGTCTACTGAAGACAAATTCCAAGAGACTGAGGTGCTTCTCCAATGTGGCAGAATGAATGAGGACATCGTCAACGAACATTTCTACACCTACAATACCATGGAGCACTTGCCTCATGGTATGATTGAATACTGCTGGGGAATTGGTAAGTCCAAATGGGAGGACTTTATACTGATACAACCCCCTACGAGTAGCAAAGGCAGTGAACTGACAGCTCTCGGGGTGAAGGGGACTCTGAAAGAATCTCTTCGCCAAATCGAGCTTCGTGAAATATCATGACCTTGCCAGCTCAGAGAAGATGGCAATGTGGTCACCCATTGGCCCAGCATCCACTTTGGTGATTGCATTTAGTCTCCTATAGTCGCCACAAATCCTGACTCCACCATCCTTCTTGCGGCCTACTACCATTGGACTACAGTAAGGAGATGAGGACTTTTCATTAATACCTGCAGTCTCCATGTCGGCAATTTCTTTGTCTACTGCATCCAGTAGTCGCATGGGAATCGGATATGGCTTAACCTTTAAGGGAATATTGGTAGTCAACTAAATTTTGTGACACTCAACCTTTGCGAGTCTAGGTTGGTCAGAGAAAACATCAGCATACTGACAGAGCAATGACCTTAAGGCATTCTGGTCACCTAATGCTAAGTCAGTGTTAAGTAAGACATCTCTGACAGTCTCCTCCTGATGGGACTGAACGGTTAAGAGCTCCTCATCATGGTCATTAGCTGGGATCACCGCAGCTGCCCCGGTTTCTTCCAGTGACTGGTCACTGTCATCGGCTACTAGTGGGCCAGTCTCCTCGGGGTTTGACTCATGATAAGCCTTCAACATGTTAACGTGGAACCTTTCACGAAGATTCCCCATCTGAATTATGTAGCTGAGGTCTGAAATGCATTCTACTACATCATATGGACCCTTCCACTGTGCCAACAACTTGTTCTGGGCAGTGGGGAGTAACAGCAAGCACTTATCGCCTGGACTGAACTTCCGAAGCTTTGCCTTCTTATCATAATATACTTTCTGAACTTCGCGTGCCTTGATCAATTCTTCCTTAGCTAACTCGCACGTCGACTGGAGGCGGTCAGCTAGATCAAGGACGTAGGTGTAGGTGGTCTTGACTTCAGGGTCAGGTTCTTCATCGTCCCATAACTAGCGAAGGACTTGAAGTGGTCCATGGACCGACCTTCCATACACAAGTTCAAAAGGTGAGAACTTCAAAGAATGCTGTTGGGCTTCTTGATAAGCAAATAGAAGAGGAGCAATGAACCACGGCCATTCCTTTGGCTGTTCAGTGGCCATGTGCTTTAACATCTTCTTGAGGGTCCCACTGAACCTCTCACACAACCCGTTACACATGGGATGATAGGTTGTAGTTCGCAAGCCTCAGATGGACAACAACCTGAATGCATCGTTCATCATTGCAGAGGTGAACTGCGAACCCCGGTCGCTTAAGACCTCCTTGGGGATACCTACGCAACAGAAAACTTCAATTAATGCCTCAGCAACAGTGATGGCCTCAATATTCTTAAGGGCCACGGCTTCAGGCCACTGTATGCTGAAATCAATGATAGTGAGGATATACTTTGATCCATCACTTACCCTAGGAGAGATTGACCCAACAATGTCAACTGCTACTCTCTCAAACGGTTTAGAGATTATAGGCATTGGTTTCAGTGGTGCAGGACGGACACATCCCCGGTCAGTGGTATGCTGACACACATCACAGGAACGCACAAGCCTAATTATTTCCTGTCCCATTCCTGGTCAGAAAAAGTCAGCATAGATGCGGTCAGAGGTTTACTTTTGGCCCATGTGACTTCCCATCAATGACCTAATTCGAACACTGCTCGGCGATACTTCGTGGGAACGACGAACTGCAGTCGAACCTCACCCTGGGGTGTTTGTGACTCACGGTACAACCATCCTCTCCTATGAAGAAACCTGGCTTGACCTCCCCGTGAATACTTAATTACATTACCCTCCAGCTTCTTACGCACTGAGGCAAGTGTCGGGTCAGACTGTTGTTCTTGGACAATATCTTGACTACGAATCAGATCTTGTGGCGTTGCAACGGTCAACGGGGTGACACGGTTCGGAGCCTTGGCCATGGTTCATGTTACTGCAACAGCCGAAGTCTGAGTAGCAACATCTACGGCACAACTATTTTTGACGCCTGGTATGTTGCCGATAATGAGGTCAAACAAAGGCTCTGGCATGACAACAGCAGCTGTCAAGCCAGTGTAGAAAGGAGATGCCACCTGGATACGTGCCTCAGGGAACAATCTCACTGATCCATCAATAAGTCTAACTTGGATCTGCTTACCTGTGTACTCGTCAGGCCGAACTAAGCTTTGCTTGACGGAGCAACCTGAGGAACCATTATCTCTCAGAACATTTATGGAAACACCTCCCACAAACCCTGGCTAAACAAGAAAGGCAGTGATGCTGGTGGAAAGGTCTAAGGAGGTAGCAGCCAGTCATTGATGAGACTGCGGAATGAACGATGCAGCAAATGTGGCGCCCTGAGAACTAGATGCCTGAGGGGTCATGCTCACCATCTGAGGAGTTGGAGCATTGACCACCTGAGATGGAGAGTTCACTGTCACTGGGGGACTAATGAACTGTGGAGAAGTACCTGTACTAGTGGGGTTGGCACCACTGTGCACTTGTTGTGGAATGAAGGCTGCATTTGCATCCTGCCTCCAAGACACTAAAGTCGATTGTCCTGGCTGAGGGTTACGTGGTTTGTCCTTGCTCTGCTGCTGCTTGAAATTCCGGTACTGCTGCTGGTTAGGGTTCTGCTTGTCGCACCACTTTCACTCAGGTTTCTGGGTGTTTTGCCCCTGGTCCATCTTTGCAGTTTGTTTGGACCTTGGCCATTATTCTGAGAACGGCCTTGATGCTGGGGTTCAGTCTGAGACGGTTTCCCAGATTTGTCGGCTTTCCTGTTCCAGGTTTGTTGCTTACGAGTTTGATACCCGTATGCAGTGAAGAATGCATCAGCCTTCTCCATAATTTGGCTGGCATCCCTCACCTGGCAGATCTTAAGCTGAGCCATAAGCTCAGCAGGCCACGACTTTACTAGCTGTGTGCACAACATAAGGTCAATTATCCCCTCTCGCGTGGGGGGGAGTTTCATCTTTCTCCATCCACTCATCTAAGTAAGCAGTAAGCCGATCAAGAAACTGAACAGCAGTCTCCTTTTCTTGTAGATGCGCCCTCATAAACTGACTCCTGGTGTCATCAACTATGAGACCGTACACTTTGATGAGTGTGGCCTTCATCATCTCATATGTGAGATTGTCTCCACGAATTCTGTGGAGAATATCGAGCGCAGTGCCCTCAAACAAGCTAAGAAACTGGAGCCGCTTAGCTGCCTCATCCAGCTGGTACAGCTGAGCCATGTCTTCAAAACGAGCTATGAACGGCTCGATTCGCTCGCCTTCCTTGTATGGAGGAAGCTTGATGTGTGGGGTTGCCAGAACATGTGCAGGGAGAGCGCTCGAGGAGCTTGGGTTAGCTGCACCAGATGTGTCTGAAGCCAAGGAGTTTCGCTTGAGCTTCAGCATCTCAAGTTCATGTTTCTCACATGCCTTGCGCTCGGCACGTTCGTGTTCTCGTTGTTCTCGCTCGTATTCACGTTCTCTCTTGCTTTTTTCTCGCTCGAATTCACGTTGTTCTCGCTCGTGTTCACGTTGTTCTCGCTCGTGTTCACGTTGTTCTTGCTTGTATTCACGCTGAATTCTATGCTCATCACTGGCATCGTTCTCATGCTGCTGTTCGTAAGTAAACCGTGAGAGCACATACTCTTTAATGTGTTGGGGGTTGATAAGCCCCATATCTTTGGGTTCCTGTACATATATATTAGTAGTCATGATGCTAACTCAGTTAAGACTGAGTGGGCTAAAGAGTAAGTACTGACTACTATTTTGCAGAGAAATACTAATAATCAAAAGTAAAGAATATAGGCATAGGTTGGTGGTGACCAGTTTTATCTAATTAAACTGGTAAAGAAAATATGAAAGAAAAAAATGCAACTAACTGGTAAACAATTCAGTAAAATTAAAAGAAATGAATCAATAACAACCAGTAAGATAGTGCCTATAGACTTTAATGATAAATACCTAGGTGTGAGTGAGTGAGTATTATCTCGTTAATAACTTTAGATCTAGGAGTTAATATCATGGAATGAGGTCGCCAGATGTCACAAGGGGATGTGAATTTATGAATTAAAAATGCTGGATATTACTTGAAAATAGAGAGAGGAATTAACTTGTGAAAATTTAGCAGTAAGTTTTACTTTTTGCCGGTTTACTTCACCGATCTCTAAAGACGAGAATTTATAAACTTTATCAACAGTACACAGCAGAGACTAATTACTCACGAGTGCTGTTTTGTATTACTGTTAGCCTCTCGAGAAAGTGACTCCACTCCTGAAAAACAATAACTAATGCTAATAATAATAAACAGGTTCTTGCCGGTGCTTAACTCCTGGCTGGCACAATTGATTCAAATTTGATACAAAAGAACTGGCCTAAGTACCAGTTATGAATATTGTAAAGACTTTGTGCAAACTAGGAGCGGCAACTAAAATAAGCTCAATGTGGAGAAATAAAACACGAGTCTAATTACATTAAGCTCAAAGAAAAGAACTGTATATTTATTTATTACAATAAAATAAATTTACGTTATATGAATTCAAAATAAATTCAAAAGGGGAATTTCATGGTCGTTTGGGGAATCATGAATTCAAAAAACAAGAGAATACACTCACTTGCTCATTCAAAAGCTAATTAAACTTATGCCAAGAAAAACAAACAGAAATATTGGTCCGTGGAGGGGAGCTGAAATGAAAGTCTGGGCACCGGTGATGAACACCAACGATGCTATTCTCTCCAAGCCCACTTCGCCAATCACTGTCTAGGTGGAGATTTAGGAATTCACTGTACAACAGAGACGCTGCTCTACGCTGGGCACAAAACGATCCTATCCTCGCGACAATCACGGGCTGACTAACTTCAAACTAGGAGAGGGGGCGAGAGATGCCCATGTTCGCCGGAAATAGGCGTGGCCTAACTTCAACACTCAACGGAAGGAAGGTGAACGATATAGGCTCACAATAAATCACTCAGTGAAAGCACTAATGTCGTGGAAAAGAATGGTCACTTGTGAAACAGTGACGAATGTTCTGAAAACCATCCCGATTGAAGTGAATACGAGGACGGTTGAACTGAGTGATGCCCAGTGGGAATTCCACTAGAGTTCGTGGCTTTCTCACTAAGGTACAATGTCACGAATTTATATAAATACACTCGCGCAAATTCGTGACAAACCCAGACGAGAGAAATCCTATCAGTCAGAGGATTAACACTCTCAGGCTCATATACTCAACCTTAAGTGAAAAACAGGAGTTACAGGTAGTTGTGATAGGATATCAAAGTTGCCCTCCATCATGAGAGTTATTTAGCCCTATTGTCATTGACATGGAAGACAGTATCATTTATTGTCCAGCATTTTATTTTGAATTTTTACACCTGAATGGTCTCTTGCATGTTTTTTAAATCTCTGATATCAAAATGATCTGCAACAGTAATATGTAAGATGATACTGAGGTTGTTATGAGTAAATTATATTGCTGTGGAAAAAGTGATTCGAAGTACCACAAGCCATGAAAAATATCAGTTATATCATTAACCCCTCCCGTCTGGGTGACATGTATACATGTCTTCCCGGGGCCTTCCGGGGGTCATGTATACATGATCTAGTGTTTTGCATTATTGTTATTATGATTATAACATTATATTATAATATGCCGTACCATAATATTATATAATAGTTTTGGTTGAGAAATTATCGTTTAAATAAAGGTGATTTTTAAGAAAAACATCTTCTGGTGGTTTGGGTGGTGAAAACAACCCCTGGACGTGATGGGTTAAATATGAGAGCCCTAATATCTGAGGAGTCTTTGTGGAGCACATATGATCATATGATTTGGTTAGCCTACAAACCACATTGCAAAGTGCATCCGGCAATGAGACAGAAGGAACAGATATGCTTTGCCCTCAGCATTTTTTTTCAATATTCAAGAATTGTGGGTACACTTTGTCCTTCGCGGTTTTAATTTTGTCATACGAACATTTGATTCAGGGAATTGAATCATGAGCTCACCGGCGATCAGACCCTTGTTGTAACTAGGATTTGTTTTTGCAGGAAGAAGAGACATAGGAGGACTGTGAACTCTGTTTCCTTTGTTCCTCATGGTAAAATATGGCATAGTTAAAAAAAACAAAAAAACGCTCGTAACAATGATTCGTGTTCACTGACATGATAAGATTTGAGAAGGCTAAACACTCTTGATGCCTTTCCTGCAAAAAGCAGCCATTGTTATGTCACGGAGTTCATCGAAAATAAGTCTGCGAAAATGAGTCCAGCGGCCCGTCACTTTCACTGTGGCCCTTTCGCTGCAATGACATATCTTTAAGTCTTGATATTACCAGGCTTTTTTTTCTGTTTAGGGTAGGCTTCGATAGTGAAGGGGTAAATGAAGATTTCATCTAACCCATTCCATTCAAAAAGTTTGTTTTTAGTAAATTAAATTGTCAGTAGGTAGCAAGATTTCCTTTGGCATAGAAGTGTCTCCAAGTAGTGAAGAGGATATTGAAGGCTCTTCTTACTCCACTTCCAAGAGACTACTTTAAAATTAAGTGAATCACCTGGGGATGGCAAGATTATAACGAAAAATGCACCAGCAAACTGTTGAGGTTCGCCTCACCTTATGTCCAACCCCCCAGCCTTCATCCAATCGACCTAGAATCCCGTTCTTGTTGCATGGAAGGTTGTCTAGTATATCTTCCTTGCTATTTTATTTTGGATATTAGACACCATCCTATTGTATCTTAATTACATTATTTATATGTATGTATATATATATATATATATATATATATATATATATATATATATATATATATATATATATATATATACATATATATATATATATATATATATATATATATATATATATATATATATATATATATATATATATATAAGCAACGTTGGGTCTGGTTAGTACTTGGATGGGTGACCGCCTGGGAACACCAGATGCTGTTGGCATAACGTTCTCCCTACGTGTCAAGTGGGGTTGGTGGAGGATTAGTGCCCCTCCCTGTAAAACAAATAACTCTAAGCCCTTGGCCACCCCGTGTGGGATACATGGCGTCTGGCAATGAATGAATGAAAAATATAATTTATTTATGCAGATGTACATTTTCGTAAACATATACAAACAGGGATGGCCCAAGGAGTATGTGACTGGGGGGGGGTAAGGACAATTCTGACCAACTTGATCCGTTTGGCGTAACGGTTTGACCAACTAATAAAACAATCCAAATTTATGATCCCACCATTCCATGGGTGAAGGAGTCTAGGTCCAGTCACCTTGATTAATTACTGAATGGTACTTGATTTTGGCTTAGATTATTCCCCTGGCAGGAAGGAAACTAGAGTATTTTGTATTTTGTCCTGTCTCTCTCTCTCTCTCTCTCTCTCTCTCTCTACATATATATAGATAGATAGATAGATAGATATTTATGGAGAGAGAGAGAGAGAGAGAGAGAGAGAGAGAAATGTGTGAAAAAATATTTTGTCCTCTTGGAGACCTCTCCTTTTATGTAAAAAAAAAAGTCTCCACTAACCATTTTTTTACCAAGTCAGTCATTTTTTGACCAACTCAGAACACACAATGGGGGGTGACCCCCCCCCGAGTCGGGCCATCTCTGTATACAAAATTTCAGTGTTAAGTGATTTATTCCTATCCACTTCACACAGGGTCAATTGAGAGATAAGCGCAGCGAATTTAGGACCATAGAGGCAGAGGTTCTGTTGCCTCAACGGGTAATGAAAATGAAATATACTGGTAAGGAGGCAGAGCTGGACTCTGGGGTGGGCCCACGGGGCCTGGGCCCCAGGCTTCCCACCAGAAGGGGCCCCTCACCAAATGTTGGGTAACCTGACATTTGTTTTGTTTTTCATTACCAAATCAGGGCAATTTGGTAATGAAAAATCCGTCTGGTAATGAAAAAGCATGATTTGGTACTGGATTCGGAGATGGTAATGATCTCGATTGGATGATGTACTCGATTATTTTGTTAGCCTATAGAAAATGAAAATAAGGAACATGTGCCATTAATTTTCAAATGAATAATTTTTTTCTCTCATACATGTACCGATATTGGCAAAGGATAAATACATGAATAATCTTTCTTTTAAAAATTTGGTAATGAAAAACTGAATCTGGGAATGACAATTGAGGAATTTGGTTGTATACCCATATTCAAGTCTGAGAACCCTGGAGCTGGTGCTGGCCACCAACATGCATTCATATTTGCTCAGTTGCTGTCACTGTCAGGACGTGCATTCGTGGTCAGTCTTTGCTAATTATTATTTTCATGATGTATTTTTGCAGTATATAATGTTACCATCGTAGTTCATGTTTCTGCATATTTTTTGTTTCCAGTTTTGAAAATCAATGATATACGTGTGAAGCATATTTTTCTTCAGGCACCGCACGCTGTGTTACATAAACTGAAAGTCAGTTACAGTACCATAGTGTTACACAAAGTCTCATGCTTATTCATTTCTGGGTGGTGAACTTTTGACATTTTCAAAGATAAATTTTCTGTTTCAGGTCGAAAAATGGACAGTCGTTTGAAAGATAGGCATAAAAATTGAGTAAGAACATATCAGAGTGGAGCTGCAAAAAAAACGAAAGACCAAGGAGCTTGAGGGACCCCACTGTATCATGGACTGTCGAGAGCAGGTCTTATCGTGCGAGCGAGCATATCGTTGTGACAGTGCGAGGGTTAAAAATGTATTTTCATTTAGCACCATGCTAATTTGTTGCTTGCGATGGGCCCATCACCAAAATGGGCCCTAGGCCCCCCACATCCCAAATCCGGCACTGTTGGTGCTGGAGACCGCCCTAAGTTGATGACATTCTTCCCCATACGGCCGTATGCTTAACCCCTTAACCGCGGGGCGTCACTTTCATGATGCTTGGGAGCCGGGGATCATACCGCAGGGCGTCACTTTTGTGATTCTGTGTTATTTTGAATTCGCCCGGGCTTTCAATTGGTGGCTTGTATCATCTATCAGTACTGCCAATGTCCAGCACTAGTCAGCACTCCTAATCTCATCTGTACTCAGTGCCGGTCCTAGCTTTTCTGAGGCCCTACGCTGGATCCCCTTTGGAGGCCTCCCTCCCCCAACTCTTATTTACATTTCTCCCCCTACCCTTATATTCACCAAAGTTATACCCCTATCCTGAGCAATGTAAAGTAAAAAACTAGCACTGCATAATCTTGTATTCTCTGAATAAAAAAAAAATAATGATACTTTGTGTGAAACTATAATTACAATTTAGTATGCATAATTTAATGTCCTAACTCCAATATTACGTGCCACGACGCCACCATGGAAGTTTTTGTTTACTCATATTCGTTATGGAAACGTTTAGTCTTGTAAAATTTTATGAACAGCCTTGTATTTCTAATATATTTTAGCCTGCTAAGGAAAATGTTCTTCCTGAATTATTCAGTATTTATACATGGAAAAACCTTTACCATATTTGTGAAAATTTGAATTTGTTATACTAAAGGAGGGGGGGAGGTCTCTTGTGGCGTTTATCCTCCTATCACATTCCAGTACTATTTTATGCCATAACAAGGTGACGAACGCCTAGCGTGAACAACAAATTTATTTATGGTAAGAAAAACGGGAACGTCAGATACTTTCGTCAATACTGGCTCTTAGTTTTTATAGTATGGCCATAAAACATCGGTCAGGAACGTTAACAGTAAAGTTTGGTCAGTTTAGCCACTTTCGATATTAGAAAAACAGTAGCCTACAATCGCATGATGAGTGGCAATATTAAATAATATTAAAATGCCTGCCGCCGGACCCCCCACCCCACCACCCCCCACCCCACCACCGGGCCACCGCCACACCACCACCCCAGGAAGACACAACGGGGGGCTAGTGACCCAGGGCAAGAGGATCACCCGTCCACTACTGACCTGCGCCCCTTTTCCCCACAACTGCCCCGACTGCAGGTGAACAAAGATCGGCAACGACCTTGCAGGCGGGACAACCATCGTCAGCAGTGGGGTGGGACTGAACAGGTTTCAGTCCCAAGTAACGTTTTGGCGACGGCCATAGTTACACCCTCAAGGGCAGGAGGCCCAAGGCTACGGCCTAGAGTGAGCACCGAGGCACCAGTACCCTCAGCCACGTCCAGGGCAGGAGGCCCTATAGTGTGCACCGAGGTGTCAGTGCCCTCAGCCATTTCCAGGGGAAGAGGCCCTATAGTGAGCACCGAGGTGTCAGTGCCCTCAGCCACGTCCAGGGCAGGAGGCCCAATAGTGTGCACCGAGGTGTCAGTGCCCTCAGCCACTTCCCGGGCAAGAGGCCTAATAGTGAGCACCGAGGCGTTAGTACCCTCAGCCACTCCAAGGGCAGGAGGACCTAGCAGACGGCTAGAAGTGGGTCCCAGGGTGAAAAGACCTGGAGCCACAGCTATGACAGACCCAGGAGAGAGAGTCGCCTCTGTGCTTCCCTCCCTGTACATAGGAGAGGACACGGTCTCCATGTACACTCAGCCTATCTCGTTCCCCTGTGGGAACTGCTCATCACCACCCGGGAGTATTGCCCTGGAGGTGTCGCCAGAGTAGTGGCAAAGTCCGAGACCAGACCTGCCTCCCACACCTGGGAAATCTCTGTCCTTTGCAGGCACCAGCAGGAGACGAGGCCGCAGTCCAACCCTGATGGCGCGTCCCCTGGCAGACGACCGCACCCCTAGGACTCCCAGGCGAGCCCAGCAGACTACAGGCGAGGGCGACTCCGACTCCCTCACCCCGCGGAGCCACCGACGCCAGGCCCGCCTCCTCCAGCTGTTTGGCCCCAGTCCCGAGGGCCACCTCTCAGGTCGAGGCCCCCAGACAGGAGGGCCTCCCTGCACCCCACCAACGAGGCCCCGAGGTAAGGGCCTCCCTTCAGGTTGAGGCCTCCAGACAGGAGGGCCTCCCTGCACCTCACCAACGGCCTGGACCCGGGGAGTAACTCCCCTGCTGGTAGTGTGTTGCCCGTTACAGGCAGAGTCCCACTGAGGTCCTCTCCTCACGCCCGACGACAGAGTGTAACAACCCAGGAAACATGGGTAAATAAGTGACGCCCCTTATACCGAAAATAAGCCAGGGGAAGAAGAACAGTGAACAGTGACAGAGCGTGATTAATGTAAAACCAGTGACAATTGTTATTAATCCAAAAGAATTACATACCCAGCAGAGTAGAAAATACTTAGACCACCAATCATAGAAAGTAGAGTAATTACACCTGCCCCAGAATGAAAGAACTTTCCGTAATTGTGAATGAAGATCAGGGTGCGCAAGAGAATCAAAAGCCTGTGTAAAGTGCCACCGCGACCAGGTAACTGTGTCGAGTGTCGTGATCCGCACCCTGTCTTCTTTATAGTAATATTCCCCCCCACGGACTCTTAACCTTGTTTACTCCCCTTGTTATCAAGTGCATATATGTTTTGGGTTTAAATGAAATACGGGTATCTCCATATAAATAACTAAAGACATTGGTATAAATGTATCATATCGTGTGTTAAGTGCAACCGTATTTTGTGCTATCAAAGTCTAACTCTGTGTCCCTGTATCCTGTATCTTAAATATCACTCTGTGTTATAATGTAACGGTTTTAGAATTAAGGCAATAGATGTGTTAAGGTATACTGCCTAGTTTTTATGTCCTGTTCCTCTGTTGGTGCTTTACTTCCGGTCCGGAATGAGGACCCCGCTCAGTCGCTAGTGTTTTTAGGACGAGGAGTCGACCTAAAAACACTCAGCATAACAAATATAATACTAACCTTTACGGTTAGCATGAGCTTCCTCATGTAGCCTTTTCTTTGTTCGTTTATCAATCCTGAGAGATGTTTACGCTTCGATGTCAGTTTCCTGACTGACAGCAACAGTCAGCGTGACAGGCACTCTGCTGATCTGCAGTGCAGCACTCAGTATTGTCACCAGAATTTAATGTTAAATCCCACTAAACAAATTTCTAATTACCACTGTTTTTTGTTGCTCTAAAAGACTAATGTAATTTTTGCCTGCAATTATTCAGTTATTATTGTTTATACAACGTTCATGCACGTGGAACCAATTAATCAATATAAGCACCATTCTCGACGTACTTTTTTTTTTTTTTATATATAATTATTTATTTTTATAATACACATCCTGAGGATGGGAGGCCCCACCAGCGATCGGAGGCCCTACACACTGAGCGTAGTGAGCGTAGAGGAAAGACCGGCCCTGTCTGTACGCCCATCCATTGTTGACAATTTAGCCATTTCTCCCCGTTCTTGACTCCACTTCCTACTTCCCCTCCATTACCCTCTCCTCTCGCCTGCCCGGTCGCGCTGCACTAAGTAAATCTTCCCCGGAATTTTCCACTGATTTCATCCATTGAAATAAGCCCTATGCCCTATTCTTATACAAAATAATATATACGAAAAAGAATTAAGGTATATGATAGTGCCATACACCTGGAATTGGGTAATTATCACCTGACAATGCCTCACGTGCACTCGTTCGCTAATTTTCCCTGTTTATTTCCCCTTGACATATGCAGTATAATCTATTCTTGTAATAAAAATATATATAAGAAAGGAAGGGAGAAGCCTAAGTGATATTTACATTCACCTGAAACTACCTATTTTTGTGTGTATTGTCGAGATTTCCTTCCAATTATTTTTTTAGCATGTATTGCTAATGTCCAACAATAGTCAGCACTCCTTATCTCATCTGTACTCCGTCCATTGTTGACAATTTAGCCATTTTTCCCCGTTCTTGACTCCCCTCCCTACCTCCCCTCCATTACCCTCTCTCCCCTCCCTACCTCCCCTCCATTACCCTCTCCTCTCGCCTGCCCGGCCGCGCTGCGCTAAGTAAATCTTCCCCGGAATTTTCCACTGATTTCATCCATTGAAATAAGCCCTATGCCCTATTCTTATACAAAATAATATATACAAAAAAGAAAAAAGGTAAGTGATAGTGCTATACACCTGGAATTGGCTAATTATCACCTGACAACACCTCACGTGCGCTCTTTCGCTAATTTCCCACTGTAATTTCCCCTTTGAAATATGCCGTATAATCTATTCTCGTAACAAAAATATATATAAGAAAGGAAGGGAGAAGCCTAAGTGATATTTACATTCACCTTGAACTACCTAATTTATTATGTATTGTCTAGATTTCATGCCAATCATTTCATAGCGTATATATTAGCAGCTATCACCACGCTGACATTGGCAGCCTTTCACTGCCCCTAGGCCACCACAGCATTCAGTTTACTGTCGTCTTTCAAGGTGAAACTACGTCGGATTCGCGCCTGTCCAATTCTGCCACTTTTTAGCCCCATGCAAAGGGCCCTGTGACCTCAACCCCTACTAAACCTCGTGTGGAAAGGGGTAAAGGGCTAAGTGACTGCTGTGGAACGTGAACTGGCTAATTTATCAATGAAAATGATGGACAGTGATTATGATCTTTCTGGTGACTAAAACAGTGCAAGTGGAAATGTAAATAATGTGTAAACAGCAAGTGAAAGCAATGAATGTAAATATACTGTAAGGGAACAATGGAAAATAGTTTTATAAGTTACTGCAAGTGACAGTGCATAACACAGTGTAAATAAGATAGAAATGTAAATAATGTAAATAAAATAGAGAATGTAAATAGAAATGTAAATGAGTAGTAATATAAGAATATGAGTATGTATCTATCAATCTATCTATTGCCAGACGCTTCAATCCCGTTCGGGGTGACCACGAACAAATCGCCTCCACGTCGCCCTGTCCCCCGCCACTTCACTGCCTCGGTCCCAACTCACACACCCCTCACTCATATACCTCTCCACCCCATCCCTCCATCTCATCCTTGGCCTCCCCCTTCCTCTTCCCCCCTCCACCTCACTCACATACACTTTCTTCGTCAGTCTTTCACCCTCCATCCTCTCCACATGGCCAAACCACCTCAGTGTATTCCTCCTAACGCTTCCTATCACATCCACATCCACACCCACACCACAACGCTCCTTTAAATCCTAATTTGTCAGCCTGTCTCTCCATGTGACTCCACAGGCTCCTCTTAAATAACTAATTTCCACTGCTCTCACTTTTGACTTGTGTCCTTCCAGCAACGTCCAAGCTTCACTTCCATACTTTAGAGTTGGTATCACAATACTGTCATGTAGTAACTTTTTCACTTCCATGCTCACTTCCCTGCTTCTTATCACTGCTTTCAAGGAACCAGCAACCTTTCTTCCCTGCTGTACCCTCTCAAACACTTCACCCTCCAAACCTCCATCCTTACTCATCACACTACCCAAGTACTTAAACGTACTCTAGGAGTAATGAAAGTGGAAGTTTCACTCTAGCATGTATGAATACTATGAGTTATGAATGTGAAAGTGACAGATTCGCTCTCAGCGCTAGTATACAGGACGAGAGAGTGAATGCTGTGTATTTTACTGAAAAAGAAATTGACTGCCTACAGTGACAATAAACTACTGTTACTGAAGGAAACTTATGGATAAAGACTGCAGATATATATAAGTGTTATATAGTAATAGAAGTATAAGCTGTGAGTGTTTTTATGAATAATAAATGACAGAATACCAGCGGCGAACAGGTACAAGTGGGAAGCTGGTATGCGCTCGTAATTTTCATTGCTTTCACAGTGTTTTTTTTTTTTTTTTTGGAGTATGGATTCCAAACTATCTGAAAACCATAGAATAGTGTATCTGGTGATAATATCAGGCTGTGGTAATCATATTACGGGGTGTCGGGAAGTGTAAAGTGGAGACTTCGTTACCCAGCTTCAGAAGTCTCCATAAGTCCTACGGTACTCGACAAAAACTCAAGAAACATCCCAGGAGAACGCTAAAGGTATGTGCCATATGCATATATAATTATAATATTCTAGGACTAATAACTGATTTTTGGCAAATATTTTTACAAAGTCTGTCCGAGCGCGAATATCCCCGCGGGACACGCAAGGAGCACCAAAACAACCCCGCGGTTTAGGGGTTAAACACCATTCGAGAGGCCCTACATTGGTCCCTACTTTACACACTAAGGAAAGCACAAGCAAACCTTCAAATTTTACATGGTGTACTAAAAGAGAGCATTAAAGGAAAGGGGGTGAATGGTAGCCCTGTGTGACCTGTTGGTAGCCCTGCGTGTCCAGTTGGTATATCAGAAGTGCTCCCGTGGGAGTCGCCGTGACTATTCTTTGTCCAGACGATGCCAGTCAACAGCAAAACATAAGATTTTGCCCATCATTTTTGTATATATTAGCCCTTGTCTGTACGTATACTTTATATAGGTGTATAGTATTAAACTTTTCAAGCAATACTTGTGTTGTAAATGTCGTACCATAGTTAGTGCTGCAGATAGGGTAGGTTAGGTTAGGATAAATTTGGTTAGCGTACCCTAAAATTGGTTAGGTTAGCCTAAAATAGGTTAGGATAAATAAGGTTGGGTTGAATTACAAAAATTTATGTTAGGCTTGGGTAAATAAGCACTGATAAAGGGTAATTTTGCCGAAAAACGGCGTTCTGCGATGGCGTTCATAAAGCTTCACGCTCAGATTAAGATAAGTTTAGTTAGGTTAGCATAAAATTGGTTAGGTTAGTCAAAAATAGGTAAGGCTAGGAAAAATAAGCTTGAGTTGTTACGAAAATTTAGGTTTGGTTTGGATAAGTAGACACTAAGATGGGTAATTTTGGTCATTAATGTGCTTTAAGATGGCGTCCCTCTCTCTTCGTGCACCGGAAGATAGTGGCTGTCTGTGAACAAACACCGCTTTTTAAAGAGCTTTTTATCACATTTTAAAGAAGCGAAAAACAGTGAAACTTAAAAACACAATTCCATGAAAGACTAAAGCTAGGGAGACAAAATGCAAAATAAGGTGGTCTTATGTCTCCTTAAGGATTTACAAGAATTATGAATAGGATGTTTTTTTTTTGTGTGTGTGTGTGTGTCCTACTCTGGGCATAGGCTTCACAGCCTGTTCTCAAGGCCCAATAGTCCTCCTACATACCATTCACTTGCACACGCTGATAAGGAATAAAAAAATGGTATTTGAATGAAAAGAAAAAGAGATCAGTATTTATGAAGATCAACTGTCAACTACTGTTCGTTTCTTTTTCTCAACACTAGCTGTTACAACACATTATTACTAGCAATTTTTACTCTATGTATTTTCCTCGCAAATGTATAATAAGGAAATTATGCGATTCGTTACAAAATACGACGGGATGGTAAGGTCCCGCCATTACCGTTTAAACTTTCTAACTCTTGGAGGAAGGAGGAGGAGGAAACAAGCGGTGGAAAGGGAGGAGACGGGGGGAGTAAAGTTTTTTTTTTTTTTTTTTTTTTATGTGTCCGACTCCGGGCATAGGCTTCACAGCCTGCTATCAAGGCCCAGCAGTCCTCCTACATACCATACACCTCTACATGTCACCACTTCGGCGCTAACACCCACCGTCCATATTGAATACATGCTAGGGCTGTCTCATACAGAACTAGTGTATTGGTATTAGTGGGGGTATTTTTACGACATGTCGGCGGGTCTTCTGGTAGATCAGTAAGCCTGATTTAATGAAATTCAAATCCTTAAACTGTTCCCTGCCCCAGCCGGGATTCGAACCTCGGTCCGCTAGGACTGCAGGCCACCTCTCTACCGATTGAGCCACCGCCTCCCCCACCACTTCCGCATGACGGCCAATCACAGAGTCGGATATCAAAGAGACCCAATCATAGACCACCCACACATCCCTGGGATGATGAATTTGAATAATTACTTCAGGTCGGCGATGGCTTCCCAGTGTTCAGGCTATACGAACGCTCCTTTCGAAATTATTTCTTTTTTTTAAAGAATAACGATAGAGCACTTACTTTTTTTAGAGCTCACGATGTTCTACCGCTCTCTGTTAATTGCAGCAAGTGCAATACTCACTGCAATTACCAACCAGGAGAGAATTTATGGCGGTGCCCATCATCTTACATGGTCCCTAAAACCAAAAAAAGAAAGTGGTGTGCCTTAGTGACGAGTGACTGTTCAGGGACTTTTCTGGAAAAAACTAGACTAGAACCTTGGAAAGTTCTTCTCTTCATTACTTTTTGGCTACAAAAAGAGTTTAATCACAAATTTATGTGCCACAATTTAGATATCTCTCTTCATACAAGTATTGACTGGCGATCTTTTTGTAGAGAGGTCACTCAATTCTGGTTTAATAAACAAGGTCCTATTGGTGGAGCTGGTGTAGTAGTGAAACTGATGAAACATTGATAGTGAAGAGAAAACATGGTGTTGGTCGGTTATTAAAGCAAATGTGGCTTTTTGGTGGAACAGAGAGGGAATCAAAGAAGTTTTTTGTAGTTCCTCTGACTGGTCTGGTGGGTGACAAGCGTGATCGGGATACTTTGGTGCCAGTAATTAAGCAGTACATTCTGCCGGGAACCCAAATTATCAGTGACAAGTGAGGAGCTTACAACAAGCTAGATGAGAGTTTCCTGCAAGAAACTATCAACCATTCAGAAAACTTTGTAAGCCGGGACAATAGCTCCATTCACACTCAAAATATTGAAAGGCTCTGACGGGATATTAAAGAATGGGTTAAGAGGCCTGAAGTTCGAGCAGAGTACTTAACGCAATATCTAGGCAGATATTTATCAAACTGTACTGCCCGGGCGATTCGGCATTGCACAAGTTCCTGGTGGAAGCTGCCAAATTGTATCACCTCAGTCAGGCAGCCGACACACGCAGAGCGAGGCACCGGCTCCTACACCGCAAGAGTGTTCCTAAGGTAGGTTAGGTAAGGTATTGTTTGGTTTCTTTAGCTTCACTTCATCTTTCTTTCTGCTGTAGGCCTAGGCTAGTAGGGTAGCCTAGGTTAGGTTAGGTTAGGTATGGTTGGATTGGTTAGGTTACAATGACTGAATTAACTACTTTTTTGGTGAACTTAGCTTTTTCCCATGGATTATGATGTGTTTGAAGCGATTTTGTTGTTCATTTATGTTGGAAAATCACTCGTTCTGCTTTCCCCTCGGGTATTGAAGGGGGAGGGGGATATCTCGAAAACAAGTTATTTCTGACAAAAATGAGTATCAAAATTGCTTGTAACACATCAAAATTCATGTGAAAAACCTAAGTTCACCAAAAAATATGGGTTGACAGCTGATCTTCATAATTACCGTTTGCAGTGCCTGAGATGAAAACGCAAAGATGATCTGATGCAGTCACAATGCTTTATAGTTTGGCCGATAAGAGAAGAACAGTACCTTTCTCATTACATATAATAACGTATATTATTGCCTGTAGCATTGACTGAACGTCCGATATGCAATTGAATCACATGGGTAATTTCTGACAGTGGCTTACATATGCCAACTTTAGGATGTCGCCTACTGTTAACTTAAAAAAAAAAAAAAAAAAAAAAAAACTACGTGTCACCACTAGGGCAGAGAAAGGCCCGAGCTGGCTCTTGACCTACTACTCGGTAAGGTACGGCACACGGGTTTTAACAACCAACAGTTCGGTTCCATTGTTTCCATTGAATTTTTAGCAAGTTAAATATTTTTTACACAAATTATTTACATTGCTCCATGTTTTCTGGAGGAACAGAGTTACTTTGTTACGAATAATTAAATACAGGTTTTGCAAAAGCTATAGCATGCTTCCAATGAAGAAAAAAAAAAAAAAAATGGAAGAACCCCTAAAAATTGAGGGAAGTCTTTCCCTGCTTAAATTCTTAGCATACCATTTTGATGCAGGGCCCTTAGGAAAGGCCCTACATTAGCTTTAAGCATACGGCCGTTGGTCCTAGTCTCTGCTCTCTGTTCTCATCTTTTCCGTTTTCTCTTTTTTTCCTTCAATGCCCCCCCCCCCTTTTTTTTCTTCACATTTCACCTTCCTATGGTCCCCTGTATTTTGTGTGTTTTTCCATTTTTCCCCATCTGTGATCCTCTGTTTTATTGTTCTGGTCGTTTTTCTTAATTACAGTTTGCACACTCTCATACTTTTTTCTTAATTTTGTCACAATTTCGTTTCCTCTTTTTTCCTTCATTGGTCCTCCCTCCATCGCTCTCTCTCTCTCTCTCTCTCTCTCTCTCTCTCTCTCTCTCTCTCTCTCTCTCTCACGGTTTTCATAACCACCAGTGGGTTTTTATGTACCAGTTATTCTTCTTATGCAACTGTCACTGTTTGTCCAGTTCCATTGCATTTCTTTCATCTGCCTCTTGTATCTGTCTGTGTATCTATTGCCAGATACCTTAATCCCGTAAGAGGTGGCCACAAACAAATCGCCTCCATGTCGCCCTGTCCCCCGCCATTTCACTGCCCTGCTCCCAACTTCCATCTCCCTGTCTCATATACCTCTCCACTCCACCCCTCCATCTCATCCTTGGCCTCCCCCTCCCTCTCCCATCTCCACCTCATCCACATACACTATCCTCGTTGGTCTCTCACTCTCCATCCTCCCCATATGGCCGAACCACCTCAGTGTGTTTCTCCTGACGCTTCTTATCACATCAACATCCACACCACAACGATCCTTCGCTTCCTTATTTGTCAGTCTGTCTCTCCATGTGACTCCACATGCTCCTCGCAAATAACTCATTTCCACAGCTTTCACTCTTGACATCTGTCCCTCCAACAACGTCCAAGTTTCACTTCCATACGTTAGAGTCGGTATCACAATACTGTCATGTAGTAACTTTTTCACTTCCATGCTCACTTCCCTGCTTCTTATCACTGCTTTTAAGGAACCAGCAATTTCTCTTCCTTGTTGTACTCTTTCAAGCACTTCACCCTCTAAACTTCCATCCTTACTCATCACATTACCCAAGTACTTACACGTATTCACATTTTCCAATTCCTCCTCATCCAGCCTCACTGTACATTCACTGACTTCACCTCTCTCGAGGTCCATAACTTTACTCTTCCCTACATTCACCTTTAGATTCCGTTTCTTACATACTCTCCAAAACTCATCCAAAGCCTTGCAGCTCCCCTGGATCTTCACTTAACAACACAGTATCATCTGCAAACAACAGTACAGAGAGTTTCCAAACATTGCCCTCTCTCATTAGGGCAGCTCCATCTTCCACTGCCTCTTCATTGCATCATATTTCATCATCCTACTTCCATTCCATTAAACCAAAATAAAATTATCTCATATATCCACATAACATTGGTGCATCAAAAAGCTCGTAATCATCAAGTATAAACTTTCTTTTATTTTTTTTTTTACCAACAACGCCCTTCAGCCCTCAGGTCAAAGAGATAGTACTAATAGTTAAACTCGTTGTCTCATAATGGGGGCAGTTCACCTGGGAAAGTAAGCAAAATGAAAACCTGTTGTCTCTCTTTAGCTCAGATGACTCACTATCTGCTGAATATATCTATCTATCTATCTATATCTATATCTATATCTATCTATCTATCTATATATATAGATCTATCTATCTATCTATCTATCTATATATATATATATATATATATATATATATACATACATACTGGTCACGTCCCCTGGCACAGGATCCAGCAGCAGTAGTTCAGTACAGGAAGGACGTTGCCCCGTGAGTTGTTCTTCCTGTGGTCAGTCTTTCGGTGTACAGTACACAAGATCAGCTGAATCGTTGTAAATAAACACTAGCTCCATAAGTTCACTGTCTTTATTTTCCAAATAATTAATTATAGTTAATGCTTGCCAACTTCATTTCACTGTTTTCACAAGCACCAAAGGTATACAAACTTCGCTAACCACACTGACACCGCACTGACACTGAACTGAAAACTGACTGAACTTGCTCTAGTCTCTTCCCCAGCCTTATGTAAGCTACCTATATTCCGCAGTGTTCTGTACTTCTCCAAAGTTCTTGTGTATTAACGAAGGAGGCAACGGTTACAACAGTTCCCAACTCGGAGACATCCACAATATGCCAGAGTTTCCTTACACTGCATAACATGCTAAATTATTTAGCATACAAACTTAAACTACATAATTTAACAAGCAACCACAAAATAAAAGATTATTGAGAAAAAGAGGACAAAAATTAATTGACAACTTACGAAATAACTATGCTCATAATTGCTGGTTAGCTGACAACCTTGACCCTCAATGGTGAAATTCCAGAAACATTAAGAAACTTCCAGACTTCCTAACTAGCAAATCCCCCTTCTTAACACTACCCTCTCCCTAGTCCTTTGTCGTCCCGACAAAACTACACCATTCTTACAATCATAATTAATTCTAATGAAACATCTAACTATACACAAAATAATCCTTCAACTTATTAGGTCTATTCGTATGCCACTTCCGACGTTGTCCTTGCTCCTCCACACAGTCCACTCCTCCAGGAAGGTCTTGATCCTCTTCTTGATTCGCTCCTTCTCTTGGGAACTGTCACCATCCTCTTGCACTTCAGCTCCTTGGTCCTCCTCAAGATCCTTGACTGCAGGAGAGCACGATTCCTTGGGATCATCCCAGCTGTACTGTCCTGGCCCATGGTACTGCCACAGATGGTTCACATGTACCATCTTTGGGCGAGACTTCCTGCCTCCACGAATTCGATACGTTACACCTGATAGGCGGTCTAACACAGTGTAAGGCCCGTCCCAAGGGCTCTGCAGCTTTGGTGACTGTCCATTCCTCGCTGAGGATTGTATAACCAAATTTGGTCACCATCCTTGACGTTCACCTCACTTGCCTTTGCATGATATTTGCACTTCATCACCTCTCCTGAAAACTTAAGGGCTTCTCGCACTTGATGATGTACCTCAGCCAGCCATTCCTGAAGATGCTTCACATAACTGGAGGTGTCTGTAGGCAGCTCTTCACTAGGTAGTCTTCCCATTCACAGGTCACTAGGCAAGAATAACTCTTGGTCCAACATCAGTTTTGCAGGGGTGTAGCAAGTAGACTAGCCGTGTTTCTCTTGGAATCAGCGCTTCCATTTTATTCAAAGCAATTGGACTTTTTTTCACTGGTCATTCTGATGGTTTAACCCTCTTCGTAAAAGGTGATAATAAGTCCACATACCAAATGACATGGCGCCATAGTGAATCAGAGTGTCTATAATTTAATATCTGATAAGTAATACCGTGTTTTATCATGTCCAATGAATCAAGTGCATCACAAGTATCTAATCTTTTATGTTTTAGTGACTACGAGGTGGGCGAGATTGTTGTGTCTTTAATTAGGATGCCATGATTACCATATCTCCTTCATTATGATGCGTTTTTTCTTCGTTCAATGAAATACCTTTACGGCATTGAAACTTATACAAAAACCAGTTATCATAGGAAAGAGAGTTCCTCCCAAGAATGTATGAATTGTATGACGATTGTGAAAATAAAAATTGCATTTTAGTTACAGGTTTTGTTTATTTAATGCTATCTGTGGTCAATCCTACCCATAAACTGCACGCATTACACCTCCTCTATCGCCATGCTATGAAACACACTGATGTTCTACTATAGGAAAGAGCATCCTGCAACAGCAAAGCACGGGGACACGTTTGAAGGTTTGCTTGTTGGACCAGCACTGCATTTGCGTCTCTCCAATCACTTTGCATAGGTAATATAGTTGTCTCCACATCACCCTATGGTCTATTCAAGTACTTCCTAATACTTGGGTCATTACTCAAAATCTAGTCGCGAAGCCCTATCAGGTAGGTGGGCTGTGATGTCCAGTGACTTTCCAAACTTTCGTTTTGTTGAAAAAGTGGCCACAGTGAAGGTTCTCGGGTCTGAACGACTGACTCAGTTTTCATTTTCATGTTTTAACGGACTCACGTATCCATTCATAATTATATTCGTCATCAAGGAGTTCTAACTGCGATTAAAAGCTTTAAATGCTCGACAGTGACAATTATTCCTCAGATTGAAACAGTCTGGGTAGCAAGCTAAGACATAAATAAACCATAGTACTATCGATATGTGGATCAAGATGATCTGAAATTTTTTCTTAGATTGTCAGTCTGTGGTAGGCACCCGTAGTCGTTTATAAACCACAGAACTATGAGTAAGTGAATCAGTAAGATTTGTGTTTGTGTGTGTGTCTGTGTAATTCACCGGGTCGGTCAGGATCACCTGATGGTCGTGATCGTCAGCTTTTACCCTCCCAGAAGGGAGCTGAGAGCTCATATAGTCCGATCTATGGGCAAGGCTGTGAGCTTCACACACGCCCACACCCGTCCCCTTGCTCTAGGGGGACAGTAACCACCCACTTCGTCAGTGAAACTTTTCGCAACCTGACCGAGGCGCGATCTCCCGTCTACCAGATGGCAAGCGAGAACGTTACCACTGCACCAGCGAGTGTGTGTGTGTGTGTGTGTGTGTGTGTGTGTGTGTGTGTGTGTGTGTGTGTGTGTGCGTGCGTGCGTTTCAGTATTACCCTGGGAATGCAGGATGGTCTAAACAAAATGTATTAAGGAAATTTTGACTGCTTTTGAAAAATCCAGTAAAATCTCCATATTGGTTGCCAAATTATTTAAGAATTTTATGAT
The DNA here is from genome assembly GCF_032717465.1 of Coenobita brevimanus. Taxonomy (NCBI): domain Eukaryota; kingdom Metazoa; phylum Arthropoda; class Malacostraca; order Decapoda; family Coenobitidae; genus Coenobita; species Coenobita brevimanus. Next base: position 7,618,372 of record NC_137031.1, read on the forward strand.
TATGCGTGTTCGTTAGGTTCGACTCTAGAAATTTTTTACAATTCAATTAATAATAAATTATCAGAAAGGTGTTCCAAAGTAATCATTCCAGTCACACGTGTGCCACATTTGACGTGTATGGGTGAAGCAATGAAATCCAATTTGGCATGTGCTCGGAGGAGAGAGAAGACACAGAAGGCAGTAAACTAAGCAAGCACAGACTCGTTTTAACCAATCATAGGAGACCTTAAATATATACTGTGCTGTGTGTATTGTGTACAATGTAGCATCAAGGCAACGAAATGCATAGTACGGAAAGAGTTCCTGCATATTAGGCTATTATTTTGTATTTTTACGTCAGATATCTATTAAAGTATGCTAGTAACCAGAACGTATTATTGTCCGGGAAACATTTCATCATAATATATGACAACCTATGTATGATGATGAGATAAATGATGATAATGTCAGCAGTTATGGATCACAAACTTTTCCCCATAAACTGGTCAGGGGTCTAAGTCATAGGAGGTTAGGAATCTCATCGTTATACGGTTACAACCCAGCGTTTTAAATTGTTTCCTAGTTTCTAGAAGAGCCTTTTCAAATTCTCAGGCTTGAGTACTGCCTTCATCAACTTTTTCACCAAAGGCTCTAGTCAACTGAAGAAAACTGTCTTTAGATGTTAAGTCTATAATATAAAAATACGTGGTGGGGCTGAAGTGATTAAAAAGGTAATGCCGTCGGGTGAGAGTCGAACTCACGACCTTGAGATTATTCTCATGCGCTACGAACTGCGCTACCGAGGCGTTGTGATTATAATTTGATAAGATAATTAAATCTATAATAAGGAATTATTATAATTTACCCCATAATCTGAGGACGTTTTTCATATTCTATTGTAATTACCGAATAACTATTTTATTCTAATTAGAAGACATTACTGGAAGTTTTAGCAATCATTACAAATAACCTGTTCAACCCGATTATGCAATTTGGTTTAACTGCAGCTGCATGCACATTTTTCTTACCATGCAAGAGGTATGGAGAGATGATCTTATAAGTCAACCATGTACGGTGTTTCAAAAACTTATTCGGAAGTACCAAGGAGGAAAAAAAATAACATTATATACGTCGGACAAGCATACAGTAGTTAACATGCTTTCATGGGACTGCCGTGTTTTTCTTGGAATCAGCGCTTCCATTTTATTCAAAGCAATTGGACTTTTATTCACTGGTCATTCTGATGGTTTAACCCTCTCTGTAAAAGGTGATAATAAGTCCACATACCAAATGACATGGCGCCATAGTGAATGAGAGTGTCTATAATATAACATCTGATAAGTAATACCGTGATTTATCATGTCCAATGAATCAAGTGCATCACAAGTATCTAATCTTTTATGTTTTAGTGACTACGAGGTGGGCGAGATTGTTGTGTGTTTAATTAGGATGCCATGATTACCATATCTCCTTCATTATGATGCGTTTTTTCTTCGTTCAATGAAATACCTTTACGGCATTGAAACTTATACAAAAACTAGTTATCATAGGAAAATGAGTTCCTCCCAAGAATGTATGAATTGTTTGACGGTTGTGAAAATGAAAATTGCATTTTAGTTACGGAAGGTTTTATTTATTTAATTCTGTCTGTGGTCAATCCTACCCATAAACTGCACGCATTACACCGCCTCTATCGCCATGCTATGAAACACACTGATGTTCTACTATAGGAAAGAGCATCCTGCAAGAGCAAAGCGCGGGGACACGTTTGAAGGTTTGCTTGTTGGACCAACACTGCATTTGCGTCTCTGCACTCACTTTACATAGGTAATATAGTTGTCTCCACATCACCCTATAGTCTATTCAAGTACTTCCTAATACTTGGGTCATGACTCAAAATCTAGTCGCGAAGCCCTATCAGGTAGGTGGGCTGTGATGTCCAGTGACTTTCCAAACTTTCGTTTTGTTGAGAAAGTGGCCACAGTGAAGGTTCTCGGGTCTGAACGACTGACTCAGTTTTCATTTTCATGTTTTAACGGACTCATCTATCCATTCATCATTATATTCGTCATCAAGGAGTTCTAACTGCGATTAAAAGCTTTAAATGCTCGACAGTGACAATTATTCCTCAGATTGAAACAGTCTGGGTAGCAAGCTAAGACATAAATAAACCATAGCACTATCGATATGTGGATCAAGATGATTTGAAATTTTTCCTTAGATCGTCAGTCTGTGGTAGGCACCCGTAGTCGTTTATAAACCACAGAACTACGAGTATGTGAATCAAAAAGATTTGTGTTTGTGTGTGTGTCTGTGTAATTCACCTGGTTGGTCAGGATCTCCTGATGGTCGTGATCGTCACCTTTTACCCTGCCGGAAGGGAGCTGAGAGCTCATATAGGCCGAGCTATGGGAAAGGATAGCTTCACACACGCCCACACCCGTCCCCTTGCTCTAGGGGGACAGTAACCACCCACTTCGTCATTGAAACTTTTCGCAACCTGAGCGAGGCGCGAACTCCCGTCTACCAGATGGCAAGCGAGAACGTTACCACTGCACCAGCGAGTGTGTGTGTGTGTGTGTGTGTGTGTGTGTGTGTGTGTGTGTGCGTTTCAGTATTACCCTGGGAATGCAGGATGGTCTAAACAAAATGTATTAAGGAAATTTTGACTGCTGTGGAAAAATCTAGTAAAATCTCCATATTGGTTGCCAAATTATTTAAGAATTTTATGATTATGCGTGTTCGTTAGGTTCGACTCTAGAAATTTTATACAATTCAGTTAATAATAAATAATCAGAAAGGTGTTCCAAAGTAATCATTCCAGTCACACGTGTGCCACATTTGACGTGTATGGGTGAAGGAATGAAATCCAATTTGGCATGTGCTCGGAAGAGAGAGAAGACACAGAAGGCAGTAAACTAAGCAAGCATAGACTCGTTTCCACCAATCATGGGAGACCTTAAACATATACTGTGCTGTGTGTATTGTGTACAGTGTAGCATCAAGGCAACGAAATGCATAGTATGGAAAGAGTTCTTGCATATTAGGCTATTATTTTGTATTTTTACGTCAGATATCTATTAAAGTATGCTAGTAACCAGAACGTATTATTGTCCTGGAAACATTTCATCATAATGTATGACAACCTATGTATGATGATGAGATAAATGATGATAATGTCAGCAGTTATGGATGACAAACTTTTCCCCATAAACTGGTCAGGGGTCTAAGTCATAGGAGGTTAGGAATCTCATCGTTATACGGTTACAACCCAGCGTTTTAAATTGTTTCCTAGTTTCTAGAAGAGCCTTTTCAAATTCTCAGGCTTGAGTACTGCCTTCATCAACTTTTTCACCAAAGGCTCTAGTCAACTGAAGAAAACTGTCTTTAGATGTTAAGTCTGTAATATAAAAATACGTGGTGGGGCTGAAGTGATTAAAAAGGTAATGCCGTCGGGTGAGAGTCGAACTCACGACCTTGAGATTATTCTCATGCGCTACCAACTGCGCTACCGAGGCGTTGTGATTATAGTTTGATCAGATAATTAAATCCATAATAAGGAATTATTATAATTTACCCCATAAATCTGAGGACGTTTTTCATATTCTATTGTAATTACGGAAAAACTATTTTATTCTGATTAGAAGACATTACTGGAAGTTTTAGCAATCATTACAAATAACCTGCTCAACCCGATTATGCAATTTGGTTTAACTGCAGCTGCATGCACATTTTTCTTACCGTGCAAGAGGTATGGAGAGATGAACTGATAAGTCAACCATGTACAGTGTTTCAAAAACTTATTGGGAAGTACTAAGGAGGAAAAAAAAATAACATTATATACGTCGGACAAGCATGCAGTGGTTAACATGCTTTCATGGGACTGCCGTGTTTCTCTTGCAATCAGCGCTTCCATTTTATTCAAAGCAATTGGACTTTTATTCACTGGTCATTGCGATGGTTTAACCCTCTTTGTAAAAGGTGATAATAAGTCCACATACCAAATGACATGGTGCCATAGTGAATGAGAGTGTCTATGATATAATATCTGATAAGTAATACCGTGTTTTATCATGTCCAATGAATCAAGTGCATCACAAGTATCTAATCTTTTATGTTTTAGTGACTACGAGCAGGGCGAGATTGTTGTGTCTTTAATTAGGATGCCATGATTACCATATCTCCTTCATTATGATGCGTTTTTTCCTTCGTTCAATGAAATACCTTTACGGCATTGAAACTTATACAAAAACTAGTTATCATAGGAAAGGGAGTTCCTCCCAAGGATGTATGAATTGTATGACGGTTGTGAAAATGAAAATTGCATTTTAGTTACCGAAGGTTTTGTTTATTTAATGCTGTCTGTGGTCAATCCTACCCATAAACTGCACGCATTACACCGCCTCTACCGCCATGCTATGAAACACACTGATGTTCTACTATAGCAAAGAGCATCCTGCAACAGCAAAGCGCGGGGACACGTTTGAAGGTTTGCTTGTTGGACCAACACTGCATTTGCGTCTCTCCACTCACTTTACATAGGTAATATAGTTGTCTCCACATCACCCTATAGTCTATTCAAGTACTTCCTAATACTTGGGTCATGACTCAAAATCTAGTCGCGAAGCCCTATCAGGTAGGTGGGCTGTGATGTCCAGTGACTTTCCAAACTTTCGTTTTGTTGAAAAAGTGGCCACAGTGAAGGTTCTCGGGTCTGAACGACTGACTCAGTTTTCATTTTCATGTTTTAACGGACTCACCTATCCATTCATAATTCTATTCGTCATCAAGGAGTTCTAACTGCGATTAAAAGCTTTAAATGCTCGACAGTGACAATTATTCCTCAGATTGAAACAGTCTGGGTAGCGAGCTAAGACGTAAATAAACCATAGTACCAACGGCGATACCACGTTGAGTACACCGCTTCCCGTTCGATCAGCGAAGTTAAGCAACGTTGGGTCTGGTTAGTACTTGGATGGGTGACCGCCTGGAAACACCAGATGCTGTTGGCATCCCTGAGTGTCAGGTGGGGTTGTTTGAGGATTAGTGCCCCTTCCTGTAAAACAATTAACTCTAAGCCCTTGGCCACCCCGTCTGGGATACATGGCGTCTGGCAATGAATGAACTATCGATATGTGGATCAAGATGATTTGAAATTTTTCCTTAGATCGTCAGTCTGTGGTAGGCACCCGTAGTCGTTTATAAACCACAGAACTATGAGTAAGTGAATCAATAAGATTTGTGTTTGTGTGTGTGTCTGTGTAATTCACCGGGTCGGTCAGGATCACCTGATGGTCGTGATCGTCAGCTTTTACCCTCCCGGAAGGGAGCTGAGAGCTCATATAGTCCGATCTATGGGCAAGGCTGTGAGCTTCACACACTCCCACACCCGTCCCCTTGCTCAAGGGGGACAGTAACCACCCACTTCGTCAGTGAAACTTTTCGCAACCTGAGCGAGGCGTGAACTTTCGTCTAGCAGATGGTAAGCAAGAACGTTACCACTGCACCAGCGTGTGTGTGTGTGTGTGTGTGTGTGTGTGTGTGTGTGTGTGTGTTTGCGTTTCAGTATTACCCTGGGAATGCAGGATGGTCTAAACAAAATGTATTAAGGAAATTTTGACTGCTTTGGAAAAATCCAGTAAAATCTCCATATTGGTTGCCAAATTATTTAAGAATTTTATGATTATGCGTGTTCGTTAGGTTCGACTCTAGAAATTTTTTACAATTCAATTAATAAATAAATAATCAGAAAGGTGTTCCAAAGTAATCATTCCAGTCACACGTGTGCCACATTTGACGTGTATGGGTGAAGGAATGAAATCCAATTTGGCATGTGCTCGGAAGAGAGAGAAGACACAGAAGGCAGTAAACTAAGCAAGCACAGACTCGTTTCCACCAATCATGGGAG